>NW_026707004.1:0-261926 GCF_024137745.1 Phymastichus coffea | reverse complement strand
GAGTTATTCGAGGATTTGCGATCTAAATATGTTTCGAAGAGTTACTTGGAGTCGGGACTAAGTTCTTCAAAAGTCGCGTTGGAGCGGCGAATGTTCGTTTTTTTCATGATTACATGCACGGCTAAAGGGTTATCGATTCAAGTACTTTTGAATAACGTATCTCTTTCAAAGGAAACAGATACGAGCATTAAAATCTCCCATCTGACTTTCCATTCGATTCATCTAAAATTCAATTTTTGCATCAACGGAAAATTTAACCCTTACCTCTTTCTCATGTGTGTAGAATACAACGGCAAGATCAAGCCGTCGTCTTCTTTGTTCAACCCTCGCGGCAAAACTGCTAACGTGCGCTTCGAGCTCCTGTGCAACCGCGTAAATCTCGTCAGGGGCACACTCTCCTGTATGAGCCAACTCTTCCGCAGCGGTCAACAGCTTCGAAGCGTTCGTGTATGTATTCTGCGCCACGTTTTCAAAATGCTCGTGACTTTTCTGATACACACGGGCTTTCTGGAGATTACGTCCGACGCCGGTGTTTTTTCGGATGAACACTTCGCCGTGATTCGTCAGCCAGTCAAGCACTTGCTTCACGTCTTCTTGGAATAGCCTGGAAGGGAGACACTAATATAGATCGTTGTTTTATGATTTTATCGCCTAACCATGATTATGACAGTATATTGTTGACGATGAGATTATATTTGTGACGTGAAAGGGTTTCTTTGGTAGTACGCTGGCGTTTGTCCAACAGTTTCTTTTTTTACGACGCTCGAAGGCAAATTGCGTTTTCTGGCCGATGTGCGAGTGTTTGTAACATCGAGACGATATTGCTTGTAAATTTAAATCGAGGAACTCGATTTATTTTTCAATTTGTAAATGGAAGAAAGAATTTTCACCGAAGCGACTTGATACGCTGCAACGCTGATAGGGCAAAACAAGCAAATTCCATGTGCTCACCTGAGCGCCAATCTCTGATGTAGTTTGATTTTCCTGGCATGCCAGCGAGCTTCGAGAGCACGGTGATGTCCGAGTATCTGATGGATAACCGCAAGCACGTGGCTCGCGCCCTCGCTATAGTCAGCCGCAGGGTTACCGCTCATCCCACCACGTCCATCCATGTGGCCGTCCTGACTCTATAATACACACAAAACCGATCAGTATCTGTCGACTATTGATTATTCCGTTCACGGCTCTCTTTATCTCTTTCTATAGTTCACATTGGCTCCTCTGCATTTGAATTTGAATACGATATATTCTTGGAGTTTTTACGCCCACTGCAGTCCTGCAGTCTTATTTCGGAGCCAATGTTGCTTATATAAAACGAGACAATGGCCTTTTTTTAAATGAACACACAAAAACGTGCAACTTATATACTGATACTCAACTACTGGGATACTTTTGTTTCTGTACTCTTCTAAAATGCGGGCGTTGGTATTAATTAAACGTAACAGACCAAAAGTTTCTAATGAAATTATCGTTATTGCTGTGGGACTTTTCCAATTACAGAGGGTCTTGATGCTGCGCCTCTTGAAAGCGTTAAGTTTTGCACTAGATATATATACGAAGGAAGTAGAATGGAAGAAGCGAAAAAAGAAGGGAGTGACAAAACAAAAAGGTTTGCGCATTGGACTTCCTTTTCTCTTTTGTTGTTGTAGTTCATAGTGTGGAATAGCGTGGAAAGTCTTTTTTCCGCAAGGTGAAATAACATATACAAAGACTATTTTTTTCTTTGCTTTGTAGGTCTGCTCTGCGCTAGTGCTTGAAATTATTTCAGAAATTTTTCGCGGCATTTTGAAGTTTTCGCGCTTATTTAATTTACCGAATCACTGTATTTTTCGTCGAAAAATTTTACTCTTTAAAATAACTAATGCAAAGTTCAAGAAGACTTTTCAAGAAAAGTTCCGTGATGAAATTTTAAGATCTGCATTTATAAGATTTAAAAGTTCGAAATGAATCTTTGACTAATGACTCAGGATACCTTTGTTTAACTAAAACACACTCATGGAAGTAAAACGAGAACGCACCGTGATTGATTTAATAACAACTTAAGTGTCATCTCTAAAATCTAAAGGAAGGAAGATGCAAGCAATAAAAGAATCTCTTTATTTTTGATCGATTAATCATAAAGCACAACGTACATCCCAAGTACAAGCCCAAATGCCAATCCTTCTACACAGTATGTTACAAGCATCCTACAGATACTCAAGATACAGTAAAGGTGTAGGGGAAGAGCCTTCAGCATGCAATAAAAGCCAATGGTAACATAAGCTAGGTGAGGAGTGGTGTATGTTGTGAGTGATGACTGCAATCTCGGTGACGGCAGTGCAGTAGGGTCGTGATGACAAACAAAGAAAGAGAGAGAGAGAGAGAGAGAGAGAGAGAGAGAGAGAGAAAGAGAGAGAGAGAGAAGGTAGTCTCTCTCTCTTTTCTCTTCTCTTCTCGAGTAGAGAATCTACACACTGACACACAAAGACAAAGACATGCAACATTAAAGTTTGCGCACGCTGGGGGAGAATAGCACGTACGTGTTTTCTTGTCGCGTGGTCTAGGCCCTGGGGTTGGTTACACACTTGCACGAGGTGGTCCAGTTGGTAAAGTAGCTTCTTACTCGTACTATGCACCTAAACCGTGGATTACAACATCGTGACTCTAAAAGTCTAGTGTAGGTATGTGTCTTCCGGGTATGTATAATATATATATTATGTTAAGCGAAAAAATAAGAGGGATGGGTAGGCAGACACTACGTCACCAGCACCCGTGCGCATGTTTTTCACAATTAAGCGGCAGCTCTATGTATGGCTCGCTCACTCACACTCACTCACTCACTCACTCACACAACCACACACGCGCACGCGCACGTGCACACGCACACGCACACGCACACGCACACGCACACGCACACGCACACACACACACAAACACCTCTTCTTTCTTTTAATTGGTACTTCACGAGAATTAGAGTTTTCGTATTGCTAAGAGCGTCTTGCTAACAACAGTGATTTCTTTTTTTTTGTTTTTCTGTTTTTTCTTAATCGAGCTAGAGTCTCTCGCTTATAAAACTCTAATTCCTGCATTCGTATCGTACCACCAAAAACCAATTCTAAGATCTATAATTCCTGAAATGAATGAAATGAGTTCTTTAGATGCTGATTACGATTATGTTTCGCCATTCTTCTATATAATATGCTTTGATTGGCAGTTTACCCAGACACCATAATGTTAGCAATCAATTTTTTATCCAACTGCCGGCTAAAAACTATGTCATTAAAAAATGAAAAATTATCTCGTACGTATTCGTCGGTGCCAACAACTGCGCTCGCGCTGTGACACACTTGCAGCATCTTGCCTAGTCCACTTAACAGTGATTGATATGCGTTATATACCTGTAGGGGAAGTTATTCGATGATTATCGTTTATTGCACTCAAGATTGAATACATTCATGAATTGACAGCAAAGATTTTTTTAACGTCGAATAATCAAGTCATGATAATATTCAACTGATACGAAGCCTGTCATTGTGCCCCCAAGGCGATTCGACGGTACACATTAACATTGAGATTATGAACTGAATGTAACTTAAAAAAAATTAAGCATGAAAAGTTGATGAAAGAGCCAAATAAAATAAAAAATATTTTAAAAAAATAAGAAAAATAGTAATAAAAGCGTAAAAACAAAGATCCTTTATCGAAAACAAAAACAATTATTTTCATCCAATTAAAAGTATCGCTGAAAAGAAGTCGCAACATAACAATATATTCGTCAGTGAACAAAGCATCGTAATAAATTTTTACCTCGGTGTAAGCTTGGCACATAGCCTCGTAAAGCGTTTGATGTTGTCTGATGTGCGACTCGAGGACAGGAATTTCGTTGGGCAAATTCGTCGCATCGCAAGCTTGACTCCAACCGGCTACACTGTCGACGTATTGCTCGGCTTTGTGGTGGAACACAACACTCAAACTAAGGACGGCAGTGCGTTCGTCGAGACCAGCCGCGAATTCCTTCCAGGCACGATCTAAGCGACCTGCTACTGCACGAATATGACCGGCAGCGTAATGCTGTGTCTCGAGGAGACGGCCTGCCATTGTCAGGATCTTGTTAATGTTCACGTACATATTCATCGAGTTCATCGCGAAGTGCTTGTGATCTTCTTGCAGGCCTTTTGCTGTGAAGAGATATTAAATTACGCTTAATTGATGCCAAGTGATGGTTATCGATTGAAATTAATATCGAGGGTGAGAAATCATTCTATTTTTATTTAGCTTTTAAAACTTTTTACAGATTATAAAAATACTTTGTTAATATTAACATTAAATTTGTGCTTTAAACAACTTAAAACAAGGCTAATCAATGATAAATAAGAATATTCACAGTAGAAATGATGATTTACTATTCGTGTAAAGAAAATGTAATCATAAAATGCCTCATAAATATAATACTTCGCATATACTATTTTTTATTCCGTACGTAAACCGGTTCTAATAAAACTTCATTATAAATTCCCATTCGAAAATCTTTCTCGGGCAAGACGCGTCCCTCGCAGAACAGAATAAAATGAAGATACCAAAAAAGGGCTTTACCCAGCTGATAAGATCGTCCAATCTCAACGTAATTAGCCAAGAAATTCTCTCGATTATGGCAAATCCACTCGAACATTTTCTCGCAATCCTGCTCAAATAGCCTCAGCTGGAAGCACTGTTCAAGCTTCATTTTCTTGATGTGCCAAAGTTGGAGCAGATGCTGCTGGGCAGCATTCACCGAGTCGAGGTGTTGTAACACGATGTTAGCAATGTCACGACTCTCCGTTTCGGAGCCACCTGACGCACCTGACTCAATGCTTCCACCTTCGCCACTACTACTGCCATTCACGTTTATGTTGAATCGCTCTAGCAGTCTGTTTCCGATTGCTCCGATATCTGTGACAAATGTAATATTTTTGTATTCCCAACGGTATTGACGACTTCTATTGAACAAATATTCTTAAATATTCAAAATAAATTAATTGAGTGTGTATCTATAAAACAAAACAGAAAAGCAACTTACGTAATATCATTTATAACATCTCAATCTAGTTACATATATTACTTAATCTGATTATACTCGCTAAACGACTAATCTATCGAACAAGTCACTTGTAGGGAGTCCGTTTTTTCTCTCAGTACAGTTTTTAAGCTGAATATCATTATGTATTTTCCTGATAGCAACTGAGAAATTTTGGTAGTAAAAAAATGAAGCATAATTTTACGTAAGAAGGTGCTATTATTAATCAAGTACGTGCAAGGTTATATATATATATCACGTTACGTAATTTTATCTATGACTACCGTACCGTTTTGTACTATTAAACATAGATCGATTTAAAACATGGTAATTTAAGCTCGCACTACGTGAAACGTACCTTCAACAGGCACCTTCATAATCTTCTTCTTCATCTCATTGTGCATATCAATACCATGCTTGGCACCACCAACATCATCGGCAAAATCGTTTCTACTAAGATCCTCTTGCAAATCGTCAAGCCTATCCAACAAATCAGTCGCCTGCCACGTGAAATCTTCGAGTGCCAAACGTACATCGATCCACTGGGCATGATCGTACTGCAACGATCCCTCGAGATCGGCGGTCAGCTGCGATGGGTCTATGTTCCTAGCTAGCGCTTCTAAGTTAACTGTATTTATCTGAAACGAAACACAGTGGAGAGCGTCATCATCAAAGCGAAAATTCTCGACCGCAAGAGCAGCAACATATATAATTTCTGCGAGCGTCAAGGAGAAGTGGGTCACAGAGGCTCATTCACCGAGACAACGCAAAGTGTGCATTATGCGTACCTCAAAGTTGTACTTCTTTTGCTTGGCCAATGAGGTGCGCTGCTTCTGCCAAAAGTTCTCGGGCTTTATCAGGAAGGCCACAAACACCGAGTGTTGGAAGTTGTCGTGCAGCACCTGCAACGTTCCAATGAGACGTCATCACTCACTCACCCATTCTCTCTCTCTCTCTCTCTCTCTCTCTCTCTCTCTCTCTCTCTCTCTCTCTCTCTCTCTCTCTCTCTCTCTCTCTCTCTCTATCTCTCTCTCTCTCTCTCTCTCTCTCTCTCTCTCCTCTCTCTCTCTCTCCTCTCTCTCTCCTCTCTCTCTCTCTCTTTTTCTTCTGGTTTTACGACTCTCGCTATTAGCCTTCGTTTAAGTTTTCACTAAGGAATTGATTTGCAACGATCGATGGAAAAAATCCAATCGAACGTAAAAATCCGTTTAATGAAATGACTGTCCATTAGGAATGATATATTTACCAAAGCTCTCATTGCCGTCAATATTGCTATTATATAGATTAAAAAGAAAAAATCGATACCTTGAGAATAGGCTTGACGGAGTCCCAAGTGGTGGCGCGCATGTCGACAACCACGGTGAAGCGCAGATTACGATCGTCGTCGTTGGGTATGGCCATGAGATACTGCAGGAGTCGGCGATAGTCTTCGGGCTTGGCACGTTCGCGCCTCGGATTGTTGGGGAACAGGAGCAGTAAACCACCCCGACGATCGCGACTGCCCGGCATTATTGCCAGCCGTTCCTGCAGCAATGGCAGCACCTCAGCCGCCCTGATAATGTCCATTCTCGTTGTCGTTATCAAACCCGACCTTAGGTTCTCCATCATACCACCTCCTCCTCCTCCTCCCTCTTTATTGTCACTTACTATCACTCACTGCAACCAATGCAATCGTGGCGGTCGGTTTGAATCGATCACAATTTCACGCAGAAACCTCGCTAAGAGGATCACTCCCAAGTCCCGTTCGATTTATCCGATCACGCTTTTTCCCTATATCAGAAGAAACTAGGTTGCAACCAACTTTTCTCCTTCTCGAAAGGTATAATACGCTTCGACAGATCCACCTCGTACGATTTCCCTTCACTCGCGCGCAAAGTTAAAGATGCCTTCGGCAGAGGATAGGAGAATGAAAAAAAATGCCCAGTTACGTAACGGACTAGATTGTAATCGAGTGATTTTAATTGACCGTTTCATCTCGCAAACGTTTAATTCCTTCGCGTTTCTCGTAGTATCGTAGCGAGTCCTTTCACGTGATATAGTCAATATTAAAATCAAAACATCCATGAGAAATAGAGAGCATTCGCTAACGACGCAGGATCACGGAGTGACGATTTAAATGTCAAGTTTCGCGCGCGACGATGCGTAGCTACACAAATGTGTGAAATTTTCACGTGACATTGAGTGCCGTTGTCGCGCGCGAAAATATCGATAATTAATATCTAGCGCGCGGCGCCTGGCAGTCAGTCAATTACCGACCGGTAATGAAATACTGTTATATTAAACGTCCGTGCGCGTCTCCCTGTATCAACGGTAGCATACAAATGCTCACGCTAAACAAAAACGCGCGTGGAATACATCGCCAGAGTTGTTTGTTGATAACGATTCCGTTATTGGCGTGGGAATTTTACCGTTAACGCGAGATCAAGGCGAATCCGCGCGGAGTGACATTGTTAACTATATGTATCTTTAATGCGAGTATCGTGTGTGCGTATGAGGCTGCTCTTTGTCGATTTACGGATCAGCGGTGCTCTGCTTGCCGTGGAACTTCTTCCAGCGATTTTAGGACGGGACACGTCGACAAGTTTTTTCGTAATCTTTTTGTGGGGATTGGCCGCCGATTGCTTCGACTGGGCTGTACCGAAAATCAAGTTTTCGTAACGCGACGAATTTATTTGCTTTTTCTTTTTCGACGAGTGATCGATGTCCCATGGAAAATATAGGTCTGCGTGTTTATAAATATATTGAAACGCACGTTCCTTTCCGACGAAAATCCGCTTTCGCAGCTTGGGCTCTTTGCGGAGAAATATAACTGCACACCAGAAAAAAGCCGATACAACGGATCAATGACTCACAGACCCGCAGCGCAAAGAAAAAAAAACGAATACACACACGCTGCAACGCCTCTTTAAAATAGAAGTGCGCGAGTAAAACATTCGTCCTCGTCACATGTGCCGAAAACGTTCTTTTCGGTAATTGTCAATTCTCTCGCGTGACGTTTACGAGTAACGAATCAAGATAGAACTGCGTGTAACGTCGAAACACACGATAATAATCGTGTCGATGGCGGCGGTGGCTATTGACTGGAATCGCAATTGAAGCGAATGATTGACACCGCCGCCATTTACAAAAAGAAATTGTATTTATAGAGCCTTTGTTGGCCCGCGGTGAAAATATTTGACGCGAGGGTAGAAAGCTTTCTTTCTCGCTCGAACGGCAAGTTCAATTAAACCAACTATCCTTCGGTCGCCATCGAGAATGAGAGAAAAAAGTGGGAAACTCGAGAAGCGAGAATCTGTAATATCTCTGTATAACTATACGAAATGCATGACCCACATTTTTTATCAGTTACATAGATACTTGTTTCGCAACATTGAGTGCGCGCGCGAGAATTTTATTTTTTTTTCGTTCCCCAAAGCAAAAATCAATACACGGGAGAGGGTGCTACGCTTCTTCGCTACTTTTTCTTTGCTCTTTCATTGCGTGAGCTATGAGGATCCATTAATATCTCGATGCGCTCTTCTCCGCGTTTTTATCGGGAATGTTCTCGGCCAATCGATTGAACATTTTCGCCGAAAAACATGTCTCGTCGCAATGATCCTAAGTAGAATATTATGCACTAGTAATATTTTCCCGACTACACGATTAAATGCCGCAGCAAAATCGCATCACTCTCTCTCTCTCTCTCTCGCTCTCTTTCTCGCTCGACTATTTTCGCATGCACGCAAGCGCGATCCGCATTAAAAGCACTCTCGAGCTCTCGTATAACGAGGTGCTTTAAGCGACTCATTAAAGGCAGCTTTTTTTTTTAATGACTCGCTAAAACAGAAAAAAAAATAACAATCTTAGGAGAAACGAGCTACGACGCGAGAAGTATAGGGCAAAAAGGGAAGAAAATGAGAAAGGATTGTGTGTCTCGCCGCGGGCGAATCCTTTCTTCTGCCTGGCCATTCATGCGCGCGGCGGGGAAACAACGAAACGCGCGCTACTCATCGGAATACCCGAATATTCCGCTCGCCAAAAAAAAAAAAGAGCGAAACGAAGGAGCGGGCGCTAAAAGACAGTCGGCGGCGGCGGCGAGAGTTTGGGACCGGCAACGGCTTACGATACACGCGATTCTTCGCGGAAACTCGCAAGCTTTGTACGCGTGGCCTTTCGAGGCGTCGAGACTTCATAAGGAGCTTGCAGCTCATTGTGAACGGCTTTTCGACTGTCGCGTCGAACGCAGATAACATCGTTTTATTTGGAGAGGCATATCCGTTTTAATAAACTTTGCGTCGAAATACAATACGCGTTTGTGTTGCGAACAATGTAAATTGATACAACATCCTTTCTCAGAATTGACGCACGCAAAAACCGTTTCAATTTCTTCCGAGTTCGTGCTGCATAAGCATTATTTATCGCGCTTATAAAAACTGGCGAGCTGCCGTCGATATAATTAATAACAAAAACTAAAGGCAACCATTGACGTGCTTCCCTGAGTTTATAGCTTTCGATGAAAAAAGCGTTTAAGAGCTGTGAAGCAATGAACGGCGTTGAAAGGAAAAAAAAATACATGAATAAAGAAATGCCACAAACAGTTAAGCAATCGCTCCGGAAAAGCCACCCAAAAAAATAGCCCCCCCCCCCCCCATCCGTCAGTCATCGTACGTGCAACTGTAAACAGAAAGTTTTCGTCTGCGTGTGAGTTATTGAAAGGGAACTGCAGACTTTTCCGATAAAAGCACGCGCTAGCAAACTCTGAAAACTCGTAGAGCGCAGCAGCCAGCGAACAATGCGACAGATTACAACAGCCGATACGAT
This sequence comes from Phymastichus coffea, assembly GCF_024137745.1. Taxonomy (NCBI): domain Eukaryota; kingdom Metazoa; phylum Arthropoda; class Insecta; order Hymenoptera; family Eulophidae; genus Phymastichus; species Phymastichus coffea. The sequence continues at coordinate 252,094 of NW_026707004.1, read as the reverse complement.
ACACATATACTTGCATTCAGCAGCTCAGGAGATGATTTTTTAATTTTAATTAGCCCCCTCTCCAATTACATTGAGGACAAGATAGCATTCAACTCGAGCGCAGACTCATATCTAACGCCGAAGGAAGTTTTGGCGCAGCTTGATATCGATTTGACAGGCTTCATTGAAATGCGATTTTGAGTAATGAATCCCACGCAAAGGAGAGAAAATGTGAAATGACTGTTCAATTTAATGCTTTGTACGCAAAGCACTTTAGTGAAATTATATAGCGTGTAATGTCTTTTCACTGAAATGTGTATACCTCGTGTAATATTGATATGAAAATAATGCGTTTTACGCTGCCGTGGACGGACTGCAATAAAAATGCGCGTACGCGAACAGTAGACGTCACTCGCATGACAATAAACAACAATGTTAACGAAATCATATTCGGTTTCGTTCACTCTCCCTTTCTATTTGCTACAAAACTGACTATCAAGTATCAGCGAACCGCGAGTCTAGAAGAAAAAAAAATCGCTTGGCAAAAGTAAACACATATCTCAGAAACGTCTATCTGGCATAAGCGTCACAAACTACAGAGTGAGAGAGAGAGAGAGAATAGTATACTCCACCCCAAGTACAACCAACCCCCCCCCCCCCTCCGAGATAGTACACACAAGTTTGTATATATGTATGTGTAAGAGAAATCCACGACACGCGCCCTATCCGCACATGGCAGGCCAGGGCTGCGCACGCGTATGTGTGCCCGTATTGCACACAACTGTAAATCAATCCTGGCTGCAAGAGAAAGTATATTGCAAAAATTGACTGCGAATGTCATTTTTAGCGGGCGAGAGTTACGAAAAGCTTGCGTTAACGGTATAGGAGGAAAAATCATTTGTTTTAATATAAAGGAATAAAAAAATCGTTTTGGGGAGCCTATAAGCAAATGAGTTTTGATTTTCCAAATGTTTATGTAGTTTCTTTGTACATTGGAGAAAAAGAGAGAAGCTTTCTAAGAAATACTAATGAAAATTAATTAGTCAGTGGCAGGTTTATATACATAGACCGAGTTATTCTAGAAATATATATGTTTTCACTGCAGTGTATGAATTCATTGGTATCTCATTTGGATGAATCCTGAATAGTCAAGTACATGAAATGAAACTATGCATTGGGAATATATATCAAAGTCTAAAATTGGAATGAGTCTTGAAAGTGTACAACTCAATGGAGATTAATCATGAATATGTTCCACTAATTAACTAACAATATTTTTATAATTTTAAAGGTAAAAAGACAATAAAAACATTATCATAACAGACTGTTATAAAAAATATCACATACTGGATTTAATCCAATCTCATTCTCACAGGTTACAAGAAACAACGATTACATAAAATTGTAATCATTGTTTCTTGTAACTTTGTAAGTCTCTCTTTGACTCTCTTTCTCTTTCTCTGCCTGTCAGTTAAGACATTCATCCAATCGAAGATATTCTTCGTTTTCTTGTTAAACAGACAATAACAGACTTTTAACTAACAGCTATAACGCAAATTTTTTTCGTTAGAATAACCAGCTAGAAAGTTGTTTGGAAATTATGTATGTTGTATTTTTTTTTCAGTCAACAATTTCCAACTTGTCAAAACAGAGTTTCCACAATGATTATTGCGAGGTGTCTGTGCACTTTCCCCGTAACAGCAAAGCATGTTCATCCATAAATAAAAACAGATTATACTAAACCTGGCAAGCTGACTCTCCGTGACCGAAGAGAAAGAGAGAAGAGAAACGCGTTGTGTTTGAGACTGTACACACACTCTGAAAATGATTCACACTCGCGTCCCTTTTCATTTTCGTTTTCTTTCTTACAAATAATCATCGCGATAGACGAACGAACGCACACTGACTACGAAAAAGACAACAAGACACTGACGAGAACGAAAAATGCTTTGCACACGCACGCCATATCAAAACACCAAGGAATCATTACGTGAGAGTCCCGTTACGTTATTACATGCGGCGCGCGGCTACGGCGGCGAGTCTCTCTTACAGAGCTGCGTACCTGCGTGGGCAGTTTGCCCTCGCCGTGTAACTTTTCGTCGTCGTGTTGATGGTGGTGATGCAGCAGTTGTCCCTTGAGTCAGCTCCATCGAGTGGTTGTCCAACCGCCAGCATTGCGGTTATCGCGTTGTTTCACGCACTGCACTGACGAAGGCCAAGCACGTACGCGACGACGACTCGACACACGCCAGCCCCAGCAGCGGAAGACTTCCGAGGCTGCTGCTGTTGCTCCTACACTGCGGACGTATGTATGTGGGTGCCGCCGCTAGACTCTGGCCTGCCTACAGCCTGCCGCACATTCGCCACTTCGCGTTTATACTCTTTCTCTGTCTGTCTGCGTGTCTCTCTCTCTCTCTCTCTCTCTTTCTCTCTCTCCTCGTTGATGCCAGTGCACTCTCGCGACCAGACTGACTGAGCTCGTGTCCGCACTCCGCAGGGGGGATACGGAGAAAGGTACCGCTTTTTTCCGGCGCAAGCTCGCCTTACACTTAATTTCTCATCCCCTTTTATAGGTGCACTACTATAATAAATCAATCAATGTAACGTTTTATCAAACAACTACTAAGAACTATATAAAATAAAATATCTCTGAATGCGAATCCAATCCACACAGAAGCATTTTCACTTTAAAGGTTCGTTCAATCAAGTGGTCAAAGCGTAAGAAGGGCGCTCGAAACCAGGGAATTTTTCCCGTAGCTTTGGCGGACGTGAGAGCCTGCGCAACGATTGGCCGGGTGTTTAGTGGCGGGCAGTGTATTATGGATTTTTTCTTTTTGCACGAGCCGTTCGAATAGCCAACGAATTCTGCATTCTTTGGGGGGTGGTTAGGTTGCGTAGCGACTCTGACGCGCGGCAACTCTTTTTTTCTTTTCCGTTTTAGTCGTTTTGGGATTTGAGAAACTAGTTCGAAATCTTCAAGGACCTATACATATAGTGAAATTTTGTATGCTATTCCTGGAAACATAACGTGTAAATCTATTTTCTTTATGTGTATATACATAAGAAAAGTGCGTAGATGACAGTCAGGAGAAAATTTTTTTACGTGAAAATTGAAAGATTCATAAGCATTTGTGAAGTGTAATATTACAGAAAATTGTTTTTTTTTTAAATGATGTAATAATGGACTATGGAGATAAACGTTATAAATGAGAATACATAATGGCATATAGTCTCTATCGTTGATTAAATAGAATATCTCGCTAGAATATAGATTGAATATAAGGAGCTATAGAAAATAGCTTTTAGGGACTTTCATTTAGAAAGAAAGTTTGCGCACGTGTGTATGGTTGAAAAGGCGCTCGATTGAAACCCCAAATTTATTAAAACGGTTTATTGGTTTTTTTATAGAAGAATGCTCGATAACGGTGTCATTGACTTCTTGGGTCACGAAAGCGAATTAATTGTAAATGAATGAAATAGCGATGCTGGTCAAACTTTATTTTGCATTTATTCTTGGAATATATATGCATTATGAATCTGCAATTTATATTGATTAGCTTTCATTAGAAGGAATTTTTAAAACTTTCCTAGTACGTTCTCATAGCACATATTTATTTTTTAATAAATTTGGACGCTCACTTTATTTAAAAAACTAAATTCAACACCACCTATGTATAATGTTTGAAATGATAATATTAGTATATTATTTTATCATCTGTAGATAAAATAGGGAATTGGAATTGTGAAAACTAAAAAAATTCGTTTATAAACTACGTATCACGTGATTAAAAAAAGGTTCGAATATTTCCCAAAGTTTTGATGTTAAATTTTTATAGTATTGTGTGAATTGGAAGGAAAAACATGATTCTTTCCAAGTGACATTTTATAGATATATTTACTTCCTTCTGATTTTTAAAATGATATTATTGATCTGATTACTACTACATGACATCTGAAAATTTTATTATAATTATCTGAATTATCTGTTGTATTTGTATTACATTTGTAAATATGTATATATGTATAATAACATATAAATATATTCTTTAATATAGTAATGAACAAATTGTTATCTACGTTTCTTTTCTGATAAAATGTAACATAGGTTATCAATACTAATAAATCTGCTCCGAAATACTTTCTTCACGCTAAAGACGCTAGGAGAAAAGTTTAAAAAGCCGCGACGACCTCCCACTATTGAAAAACAGTGAAGGAGTATGTGTGAGAGAGTGTGAGCGAGCGATAGCGCGATAGAGTGAGAGACGTGTGCTTGCGTCGGCCATGTTGCCTGCAATACACGCGCTATGGGTGGCCGCTTGATGTCAAAGCGAAGCAGCAGCAGACTCGCAGTAGTTCGCGCGGCGGCAGCATCTTTCGTCGTCGTTGTCGTCACTCGTGGCTCGTTTATAATGTGACTTTAGCGTCCTGTCTCAGCCGATCAGAGATTATTTTCCGCGACTGTTGTAAACACAAATCATACTTGTGTTAATGCGTCGACAAACGCACACACGTTTGTTTACCCCAATGTGACAGTTAGGGTGCGATTTAATCGTGGTGCCAAACGCGAAAAATAAATTTTGTCGTTGTTGTTTTTTCTCTCATTGCGGTGAACTGCGACAACAAATGCAGATTCTCGTCAAATAGAACAAACAGTGTTTTAATACAATGTTTGGTAAACTGCCACCAACCACTAACAACACACCTGGTCCACCCTGTTTGCCAGCCGAGAATGCTCCACCGGACAACAAGTGGAGGCTCAACAAGGAGACTAGTGCTTCCACCAATCACGAGATACCTGAGCTCAACAAACAGCAGCAACAAACTTGCAGTGCTTCCAAAGACTACCAGCACTGTAGAACTTCTGCGAGCAACCTTGTTTTCGTACAAAAGTATCCTGGTGCCTCTAGAATTCCCAGCAGTAGTGCTTCCAAGCCTGGCAAGTCTGGTCTGACTGCAGACTCTATAGCCAGTTACCGTGAGGCTATTAAATCAACCAAAAAGTCGTGCAGAGATATGCAAACCATGATTCCTAGTCGAAGGGATCATAGTAGAAGATTAAACAATACTGATGTGGATGAGGTGGATGCTTGTCTTTTGTCAGATTCCAGACTAGAGCCACCAAGGAAAAATCAAAAGTCAGAGATGATTATGCCTCATGATTTTAGTACTTCTACACCATCTAAAAACAAGTACAGTGACAAAGAGAATATGCCAGCAGAGTTTCAATCGTCACCAAGGAGTTACAAGGACCGTGAAAAGTGTAATGACCCTTGGAGACCTACCGAACTTGACAATGGTCTGAGTGGGCTCAATTATACAGGAGAGTGTATACAGGACAAAAGACGTACTGGTGCCTCATGTCAAGCTCTTAGGCATGCTGTGGCATCCTTGCATCGACTTGATGACTTCTACCTTGAGAAAATTGGTGCTGGCTTTTTCTCTGAGGTTTTCAAGGTATGTACGTGTGTAGTATGTGTCTTGAATTTGAAAATGCCTGCCAAAGAACTCGAGTTAACCAACACCTTGATCTGCATTACTCATTCTTGAGAGGCTTATTTACTTACATGACAATCCCAATTTGTGGACAACCTTCTGTATATACTGCTGTTCTCTGTCTCCTGACTCTTGGAATTTACTCGAATATTTTTAGACCTGATTTTATTCTTTTTTTAATTTCAAGTTCTAGTAAACAACTAAATTTAACATTGCTATTTGTAAATTTTTTCCTTTGAAAATTACAATCTTGATGCAACCTTTTGTATTAAAAAACTAGCTTCCTGTTTACATTCAACGCTGACATTAAAAGAAAAAATTTTGTTCACCTGTGGAATTAATTATGCATGCGCTAAAGAGTATAAAAAACACATCCAATCTCCCAACTTTTCAATCAAGTTCAGCAAACTTGTGTGCATGGCTCTAGAGTATTTGTACTTTCTAAGCTGTAAGTCGTAACGAAGAAAAAAATAGATTTCATGTTTTCGAAAATTTTCCCGAAAAAAAGAAGGAAAAAAAGAAGTACAGACGCATTCGGAGCACGTAGCAAGATTCGCGTCTCTTTTGTGAGAGAGAGACAGTGTAAGGTCCTTTTTTGTTTGCGTCCGCTGACTCATCTTCCTCTCCATGCGATGTCGCTTGTGTCTTCTTCGTTTATTATTGTTTTTCACGTTCCTTTCTTCTTCTCTCTTTGATGGGGTGACTTTATTGTGATTTCTTTTTTATTGTCAGCGCCACTGTAAGGTACATTCAAACGAATTTTCATTTATAAAACGCGCGCGTGTGCGGCTTGCTCAATATAGGCGTCGAAAATACTTGCCAGCGGTCATTTGTCAACGGGGATAGTTGCAATGATAATACTTAACGACTGCAACACGACGTTCGCTATATTGTCGCAAGAAAATTGGCTTTCGCACAGTTTTCCTCCGCGTCCTGAGCGTCGCGTCGCATATCGTTCTTCCGCTCCTCGAAGGTAACATGTCGGAAGTGCGCGGATAGTTTATCTAAGAATTATATAAGCCATCAAAGCGCCACGTCCGAGTGATCTCGCGCGATTTAGATTTGATTTCACCGACAGTTTCGCGCGCGCCAAACTTGACATTCAACTGCTTGTCGAAAAGCGGTAAGTTTTCACTCGCGGAAGCGCTCCCGACACGTAATCCAACATTTTTCTTCTTTACAACGATCGCGTTTCACCCAACTCTTCGCACCTTCCTGCGCTTTGCAGCGTGCTCGCGCCGATAAAGTTCCGATTAATTACATCTACAAGCCGATTAGATAATAAGACTACGCGGGCACTCGCACGATGGGAAGAAAAACGAGATACAGACTTTCGTATTGATGAGCATTTTTCCATAAAGACCCTATATAGAGGAGTTACACTAGCTGCTACTTTTTATTTCTTAGTGCTTGCGACTTGACGCGTTTAGTAACTTGATTTTTCGAACTTCATTGGCAATGAGTTCAATATGATATAACAACTGCAAAAGTATATTACTTTGTGCCATATCACAGATCAGCGCTCAATTGTCTTGTTATTTATCTTTTTACGACGAAAAAGTTGTGAAACGTCGCTTGTAAGCGGTACTCGAAAAAAGTGACATTCATAGTTAGAGTAAATAGTGCATAGTTTGAAAGATAAAATTACGAAAGTATTACTCATGGAAACGCTAATTTCAGAATGGAAATCACGAAGACAGAAATACTCGACTTATCTCTCTCTCTCTCTCTCTCCCCCTCTCGCTGGCTCGTTTATTATTATGCACCTTTTCCGCAAAACTGTGTCAAAACAATCGCGCAGAAATTGTTCAAATCACGAGCACGTTGCTTCGACGAAAAGGTCATGAATTATCGTCTTAACTAATTACCACCGGTGCAAAGAAGATAGTCGTCGTCGTCCCTTCGCGTCATTACCGTCATTACGTTACTACGAGTTACGTAAATCACGAGCGAATCTCGACAAGTACAGCACGTTTATATACCCAGCCACCCACTCGCACGGAAGAAACTGAAGGAAAATTCGTCGACGCTGAGCCAATTTTTTTCCCCGTAGACGTACGCGGTGCTGAAAAATAGCAGCTTTTCCTTGGCGAATATTGCAAATATTTGGCCGGGGGCGGACGTCGCGGATGAGAACTTTGTTTTTCGCGCGATTGCGTTTAATTAAGCTGTGCCATGACGAATTCGTAGCGCATGAATGAAAACCGGCGAAGGATGTATTTATATATTTCGACTTGAAGCCACTTAGAGCTCGGCCATTTATAACTCTCCTTTAATTTTGGCACAAATGTGCTGCCAGCGTGTATACCTGAATTTTCGCGCTTGTAAAAATAATCATCCGCGCGAGTGACTCACCGCGAAGGACTTTCGCGCGCGTGCAATTCAATACTCGGCTACTCTGAAATTTCGATAATTTCGACTTACATTATTGCAAAGTTTCGACGCTGATAAAGTTAATTCCGCCGGCGAATTCCGTTCGTTTCAAGCGCATAATGGATTGGAGGAACAAATGAAATTTATTGCTAAGTAATGTCGACGTCGGGCTTAGATTTTTAGATAGATAATAGACGACGTGACGGAAAGTCATGTAGCACAGAACTTTAAAATTCAAATATTGAAAGAAAAAAAAACCACGGCATTCACTTTTAGTTCGGGAGAAGAAGAAAAGAGAGAAGACAATAAATAAAATGTAATCGCGCGACGATCGACGAAAAACAAAGACGTAGAGCCATAGCACGTAACGCGAGGAGAGAAGACACAGCATTCAAAATTAGTAACGCGCAACTGGAGTGCGATGACTCGCATGGGTTATTGTCGCGTCTGTGTACGTTGCATGTGTGCGCGCGCGTCGGTGCTTGCGTCGCCGAAGAGGAGGATATCTCTCGAGTTCCGCTTTGGCTCCCTGACGCGAATAATGCAACAGAGTCTCTCTCTCTCTCTCTCTCTCTCTCTCTCTCTCTCTCTCTCTCTCTCTCTCTCTCTCTCTCTCTCTCTCTCTCTCTCTCTCTCTCTCTCTCTCTCTCTCTCTCTCTCTCTCTCTCTCTCTCTCTCTCTCTCTCTCTCTCTCTCTCTCTCTCTCTCCCCGTGAAAAGGGAGTTAAAAATAGGTCGACGCAAGTTACCTACCTTCTTGTGCGTACACCTACGGAAAGAGCTCTCCGGTTTGCTGTTGGTGATCACCATCCACGACTATTCCCTCCTGACGAACATTTCGGCAACTGTCGATTCTCTTACTCGATCCATTTTTGTTTTGATAACGCGCGCGTGTCTGCGCGAAAGGTGCCTCGCGGAAAACGGCTAAACTTAGCGATCGAGGAAAATTTCAGAAAACGAAGATTCGCTAAATGGGTCGAGGCCCTGCACACGCGCGCGACAGATCGACGCGCCTGCTCATTTCGTTGTTTTAGCGACAAAATTGATTTCGATGGCGAACCGTAGTTCCCAGCGACAATGAAATGCACTTGGCTAAGTGTTCGCTTTTCTCTCTCTCGAAAGACAAAGTCGATCGTGCAATTGTACGCGCGTGTGCTCTTGAAACGAGGAGCGCCGAGCTCGTTAACGAAATGAAAAGTATAAGGGGAATCGAGTTTTGAGAAGCACGCGATAAAATCGCGGCGGTTCGAGAGAAGTCGCTTGTTAAATAGCGATTAGGTATGTCCTCGCGGGTTGGATCAAATTTTCGCCGTCAGCGAAAAGCGCCACGCGATAAATTTCGCGTTTAATTGTTCGGAGACTGGGCCGTTGAGCAACGTGCGCGCAGTGTTTTCGTTGCATCCTGCCAAAGTCCGCGAGATAAACAAGAGACGTGTACGTCGCGGGGAAATCGCTTGAAATGCGCCCGCGCAAGACGACATTGTACGCGCGCGCTTTTTTATCTCCGAAAATTCTAGGACGTGCGAACCAAGCGGCTCACGCGTTTTTATTTTATTTCTCTCCCTCTCTTGCTCTGCCTCTTTCTCCTCGCCGTTATAATCTCAACATCCGATGAAAGTGTCACGTCTCGCCGTGCGAGCACCACAATAAGTTTTGAAATTCTTCGCTCGCGCGAGCACGATAGCTTGCTTCTTTTTGAAAGTTGTCCAAAAAATTTTACCTCGTGCGCGCGAAGCGAGTTTCGCCGCCGCGATTGCCAGCAAAGTGTCGCAGGCAATATCCTCTTGGCGAAAATTCCGAGCGTATAATTCGCATCTAGATTCGCTGATTCTGAAGCGAACGCGCGAGCCCGTGCATTTCCGAAAGTTTTGTCGCGTGTTATACTGCAATTGATGTTGATTTACTGCCGCTGTCGTGTGAATCTGGGTTGTTTTAGGAAGTCCAATTGCTCTGTAGAATGGTTGACGTTTTGGGGTACTAACTTTGTGGAGTAACGATTGAAATTGGCTCAGCAGCTAAGATTTTATGATTATTGTTTTGCTATTAATTTTGTTGTGTATAGATATTGAAAATTCGTCTCGTTCGACGCGGTTTAATTAAATTAAATATTATAATAAGTAAATCAAAGTCAGATTACTCAGTGGAATACTCAGCTGCTATTCGTTTAAATTTTTCGATATAGCAACACAATTTACTTATTGTCTTAATATTTCAGACAGATTGAAAATATTCTTGGAGTAATAAAAAAAATTATAATGAATATGCAATACCTATTTTTTAAATTATTTTTCAAACACATGTAATACGCATGTAATAATATGAAATTTATGATAAGAAACAATCTAAGTCATCTCAAATCTAGGCTTACAGCAATTTGTTTTAGTTTATCTTGATAAGCAACGTAACTGAGACTATCATTACGAAAAATTGAAATTTCGAAATATCAATGTTTTACATAGATGGTGTATCTCTGCCAAAGTCGCACAATTTAAATTAATGCACTACTACGCAGATTGTTAAAATGTTCAAAAATAGAATTCATTTGCTTGTGATATATTATTGTATAAATTATTACAAAATAGTAAATATCGTAAAGATATTAAAAATATTTGTGATACTATTTAATGAGTTGATTTAAAATAAAGAAAAAAGTAATTCTAAAATTTGAGCATCCAACTGTTGAAGCATACTTTCAAAGTGACATCTTTGAAGTTTACGCTTAGCACGAACAAGTAAATTTAATACAAAATTCATCAAATAATACCTAATAAAAAATCGTCCGACAATAATTTTTTAAAAGAAACATGTAGCTCAACAAGCCGAAGAAAAGCGAAGGAAAACATCGATTCGATTTGCGTATCAGCAGACGTTAAAGAACAAGCTTGTTTGACCACTCATACCCGACAAAAAATAAGTGCTATTACGTCTCCGATTCTCTCTCTTCGGTCGACATTCCAAACATACACCTGACAGACCACGCTCTGCTCGACCTCGTCGACGGGGGCATGCACGTAAAAAAGTCATTGCTCGTCCTTGAACGGACAACCTTGAAAAGCTTCGCTGCACGCTGCAAACACGGAAGCGTCATCCAGAATGAACGATTAGATACGCGAGTGGACGAAAAAAAAAAAAACAAGGCGCGGACAATTTTCGATTGACCGAGCGTAAAATCGCTTTTTCGCCGTCTTTCTCTATCTCGCGATCGTCAGCGGACAGTAGAGGTGTCAATTGCCAGGCGTGTGCTTCATTTGTTGCCGCGGCTTTTACGGTTAATTAGGCTTTTGTTGAGTGTCTCGTGAATTGTTGTTCGCGTCTTACACAACGCGTTGTGGGAACTATTGTGCGTTACTACACATGTCTTCTGACTCTTTGTGCACGCCATGTCCGAGGGTGTAATTTTCCTTTTTTTTTTCAAGGCGAACGATATATCGCGCTCGCGTTCTTTCATTGCTCGCGTTCTTTCGTTGCTCGCGAGGCGAGTGTAGCTTGCGCTTGCGTAAATCGATTTTCGTCGCAAAATCTTTACTGTGCTGTAAAGATAAGCGAGAACAAATGGGCGACGCTCGTATCACCACGAACGCGGCTCTCGGCAAAAGTGCACGTAAAGTGCGATAAACCTCGAACGCAACGCTCGAAAATCTGCCTGCCAAGCTGTCCGTTCCCAATTAAACTTCCAAAGGGAGACGGAAAGAGAGAATCTCGACGTTTCCGATAAACACAGCGAAGCAGCGTCGCGCGCAACCCACGCGATCTATTTTCGGCCGCAGCAGCGGCAGCCAATGTTCGCGCGAAAAAGAAAAACAAAGGTCGACGAAGATGCTGCTCCCAATACTCGCGCGAGGATCAATTGAGGACACGTAACTTGACCGCAGCGACTGCTGCACTTTCTTCGAATTGCTCTCTACGATCGATTCTCAAATTTTATATTTAGCCGAGGAAAGAAAGACAGAGCGAGAGAGGGGGAGGGAGCTGTTATTCTCGCGCGCGCTGTCTTTCTCAGGTGGAAAATATACCGATCAGTGAGCTGCGCGCGTTTCGGACGGGGTTCTCGGACGTCCATATAAATCGCGCAACTAACGACAACTGGAAAAAGTATTGATGCGAGAATCCATAAAAACCCACTCTCGAAGAGCCTCGTATGCGCAAAACTAATAAACCCGTGTCCCTCCCGGCTGTTTGCGTGTGCGCGCGCCATCACGAAAATTGTATAACTCACTTAATAAATCAATTCTCAACGCTCGCCGTGCGAGATAAATCACGCGCGCGAGTTGTGTATACCTCGGAGGCAACTGTCACACTCAACCGACGAGTCGCGGCAAGAGGGTGAAAAACGATGAAAATAAAAAAAAAGAGCACGAACGGGAGACACGTAAACCAATTGCTGTGGACGCGTTCAATTGAGCGCATTTCTCCTCGCGAGCGCTCGACAATCACCGCAAGCAGGCTGATTTTCGGCAGGCGCGATCCGCCGCGCAACCTCCTTGCGTAAATTCGCTTCCATCGCTCTGTCCGCGTCGATAGTTCGGTTGTTCTGGGCGGAGTGGAAAAACAACGCGGAGGCGATAAAAGAGCTGCGACGCGCGTTTCGATTTTTCTGCTTTCTGCGCAACTGAGTCGGCCGTGTGTTTGCGCGAAGGAAAAAAAAATTGAAAGTAACCAACCGATCGGGTGTGTATGTACCGCGCCCGTTGTTGTCGCGCTTGTGTAACGACTTTCGATTGGAAAACTTTTTGTTGTACCGCTTGTATACGTGGCTTGCAACAATGAAATTGTGTTCTTCTTCCTTTTTTTCGCGCAAGAGGTAATTGTGAAAGGTTGAGTGACTACCTGTAATCTCCGAAGTGTATTTCGAATGTTTTTACTCTTTCTTTTTGTTTGTAAGACTTTCCGTGACCTTTAATTTTGGAAAATCGTGAACGTGCAATAAGTTCTTTTCGACGAAGTGTATTCGTCGCTTGACGCGTAATAAAACTGTTGCAAACATTCTGCGTTCTGCGTAATTCAATGAAAAAAAATATGTTAGGCGAGAATAGTATCAAGCAATAAATTTACGACCAAGCGGATTCATGAATATTTCGTTTATTTCAATCGAGCTCACATGCAGATCGACGCCTCGAAACCGAATAAATTTTTCAGCAAATTCGGAGCTGTTGCGCAAGGCGTGACTCCAGTTGGCACTCCGCGCGTTACGCAAAAGAGTTTTCCACCTTTGCGATCTACGCGAAAGAGCGCGCAGTCCGCATTCTTGCGCGACACTTTTCCTCAAAGCCGTTCAGAGCGATCCGCGTTATTTTGGCGGAGCGACGACGCGCCTGGCAACGCAGCGAGCGAGAATGACAAATTCGACGTTTATACTTTTCGCGAATGAATTTCGTATATTTCTATCCGCGCTTATGCAACGACAGAAATATTTTTACCGGATACGCGAGGCGTATCAATAATGCAATCGAGTTGTTAATACTAGCGAGACCTAGAAAAAAAATCTGTTATTTCCACGTTACGTAAACGCGCATCGATGCATACTCCATCTGCTGTAAACGTTACAGAGTTTTTTTTTTTTGCTACAAAGCTCCTGTTTCCTTTATTCGAGCGGCTTGCTGAGAAAGAAAAACGGCTCGCTTGTTTTCCAGGTCACTAATTGCCACTCTCCAAATAGACCATCTGCTTGTTACACCCGAGAATATTCAATGCTACGTGCCGAATGAAAACAAATTTGCTTCTGGCCTGGGCGATGCTTTATAATCCGCATCAAAGAAATGCAAACAGTTATCTACTAAAAACCACCTCTTTTGCGATAGAAGCGAAGTGCATTGAAAAGCCTACGGGAAAAAGTCGTGTAATATTGAAGTGTCGCTCTTATTATCCGTCGATCGGAGAACCTTCTGGCTACTTTTTTTTCTCCTTTTTTTTGTCAACGAAACCCCGCCGATCCACGCGACGCACGTCCGGACATATATCTCTCGATTAATGTTTCCGTGAGCGCTCATTGGCGTGAAAACCGTACGTCCGAAGGCGAAAGCCACGTCGACGGCCGGGTATCGTCTTCGACTCTCCCACAGGCTTCGCGCAAAGCGATTGCCGAAGATGCGTCCGTGGCGAAAGAGCGGAGACGACCTTGCCTCGCGCGGTTTCCTCGTTGTAGAAGCTGCAGCGGCAGGCGGCGAAGCGGCGAGAAAGCCGGTCACGCGTTGCTGGCCATGGAGTGCGCTCTCTCTAATGGGCCTCCTCTCCGTCGGTGCATGCACGCGCCGGCTCCTCTTCCCCTGGCCTCGCGTGCAACAGCCGCGGCAAAAATTGAAGCAACGTCCGAGAGCGAGAAAACAATAAGCCACGCGAAGGAAGGCTTTCGTCATTGCGCCGAGGATTTGCCCGCCTGACCGTTTTCGTAGCCCGGAGCCCACAGCCCCGGCGTTCCCTTCGGTGCCTCGTCGCAGCCGCCTCTCGACGTTCCGGCGTCGTTAGCGAAGTGACATTGCCTCGCGCGCCCGCGTGCGTTCGGCGTCGCGTGTAATGATACAGCTTCACCGCGATGATTAAATTTCACCGGATTGCGGCTAGCTATTAATTATCTGCAGCTTAATGAGCAAAAAGCAACAGACAGGAGAACGCCGATTCGCGGAATTATCTTCACTTTTCATCATCGCTCCGCTGGCGCGTCTGTGTGCATAACTGCACGTTGCGTGCTAATAAACCGAGCGACAAGACAAGAGCTGCGTTTCTTTTCTGCATTGCAGATCCGAAACAATGTTCAAAACTGCTAACCCCGTTCGCGCGATATAAAAATCGCCTAACGGCACATCCGAGGTAATTGGCCGAAAGATGAAGCTTCGCGCGCGCGCGGCACTAAAATTATCCGGCGCAACCGTCAGTTTAAGCAGTTACAGTGCCTAAGTACCCTCAATTACACAACGACGCCTCTTGATGAGAGCATCTCGTCTACCTAAAAGAAAATAATTGCCTCGCTTTTCTTTTTCCCCTTGCTCGTGGCGTCCATTCGTTCCCAATTGCCTTTCGAGGTTCAAGGTACACGCTGTGCACGCTCGACAGACAAAAAACTCATTTTCGCCGTTCCACCGGCGGCGCCTTCGGTTTGATCCCCCTCGCGGACGCTAGCTGGTTTCCGCGTTAACTGCGCCTTCGCCGCCACGCGTCGCCGTTTTGGCGCCGACGCCACCGCCGTTTGTTCGCTATTTTTACGAGGTGGCCAGTGATCGGCATGCGAGTCGTTGCGAAACCAGCGCTTCAACGATCATTCGGCGAGCGCAAGCTAAGGCCGAGCGCGCGTAAAAGGACTCGACTCTGCGGGATAATCGCGGCGCCTTGAGTTCCCGTCGTAATTGAAAACTTTCTAAACGCCCGCAAAATCAACGCAAAACGATGATAACAATGACGATAGAGCGTGCAACAACCTCTCTTCCTCTCTCTCTCTCTCTACTTCTTTCCGAAATTGATTTATTATCCACGCGCGGCTTATCATTTTGAATTTATCAAGATTTCCGCGACAACGGCAACGACCAACGGCGAAAAAAAAAGCATCAATTTCACTGTGCGCAACATGATAAATCATGCGAACAATGAGACGAAGGACCACACGACTTCCGCTATGTACGTACATCGCTCGCAGGCGCCTCGAGAGAGAGAGAGAGAGAGAGAGAGAGACAAGTTTCTCAAGCTTCTACGGCTGGCCTTAGGCCAATCCGCATCGTACGCGCGCTAGCGTACCCCGCGAATCGCACATTTGCCAAAGTTGTCTCGTCGCCGATAGTTTATTTACGCGCCTAGTTTTCTATCTTTTTCTTTTTTTCGAAGTGTGGATGACTAAGTCTGCTTGTTGTACATGAGTCATTCGCGCCGTATCGTGCGACGTACAGATGATTGTTGTGACAATGCCCAAGGGATTTATCAAAATTGATAGCGAGCTATCTTTGAATGCATGTACGCGGATGGAGAGCAATTTGCCCCGGAGTTGATTTGACGGATGCGTCCTGTAACTCGAGCGCTGTCCTCGTGTCTGACTTTGATAAGTATTTGTTTCTTTTTTTTTTTTTTTCGTGTTCGAGCGGAAGATGTTGACACCGGAAGTGTTTCATTTTTTCATTTTAGTGGCGCTGAAAATGAACGATCGACGCAACTACTTGTTTTTCCTTTCCCGAAAAGGTAAAATAAGTTGTGTCCATCCTCCGATCGTCGTTACACGAAGAAGTCTCTCCTCGATCGCCAGCAGGCCATCTTATTCCACAATAGCACACAAATCTCAACCAAACGGAAAAGCTTCCCCCCTCCCCCGCCCCCACAACAACACGGGAAATTCCGTGCCGATGACTCGTCTTGACGCACAGGTAAACGAAGAGAAAAGGATGACAAGGAAGAAGAAAGCGCTGATTCTCCGTTATCTCTCGTAAACGTCAAAGAGAGAAAATCCTGTCGCCTAATATTCTTCGAGCTAAAAGTCTTTCCACGTTATTTCGCGATAAAATGAAACAGAAATAGAAAAAAGAGAAGCTGTTATCGTGCAGCGTGAAAAGTCAAATACCAAAGTCGTTGCTCGTCGCGTCTTTAACAATATAGACCTCTTCGCGAACCGGCAACTCAAGAAACGCGCACTGGGTTGCTCCGACGCAAGGAAAGTCGCGATCTCGAGGACGATCACCCATAAATCGAGTGTCTCTGCGGAAGATTCGACGACTTGGGCATAAGTCTAATTGGCCAAGAAGTCGCGCGAACGTGCAGGCCGGACAGCGGAGAGAGGCCGGTGAAGTGGCGAGCCAAGAGGAAAAGGCCGCACGCATATATGATTAAAAAAAATTGGCAATGATCGACACTCTCGGCAAGCGCGTATACGTGCGGCCGCGTCTTCGTCGTCGTCGTCGTCGTCGCGCGCGCGCGCGCGCGCTGCCGCGGTGAAACCGCCGCTTTCACAATCGAGCTAGTGCAAACAAAAGGTTAACATCCGATCTCCTTGGCCGGGAAGCAGCGTAAAAAGAAGTGGCCTCGCGCGCGTGCTTCTATTGCTTTCAATTTTCGCTCCTCCCGAACTAAAAAGGTACATCGATCGCCGCGCGCGCGCGCGCTATCCGCACTGTTTTTGGCGGACGATATCGCGAAAATATCTCTCGCGCTTTCTCTCGTGCGCACCTGCGTGTTTGTATATATGTGTGTGTGTATGTCTGTGTGCATAAGTACGCATGCGACCGTGAATAACAAGCTTAGATCCAAGAGATGGAATTTAATTCGCGATAGAGTTTTTGCCGCCGATTTCTTCTGCCGAGTACGTTCTCTCTCTCTCTCTCTCTCTCTCTCTCTCTCTCTCTCGGGGGATTAGCAAAAGGTTTCTTTAATCGATTTCAGAGAAATTCTCGGTGCGCTAAAGGCATTTCTTCATGGTATACACGCACGCCGCGCGATTAATTGGTCGATGTTAACGTTTAACTCGATTAAATATCGCGTTTGTATTCTTGCCGATTTCTTGTCGTATGCTGAGTAACCAAACCATTTTTGGCTTGTTGTAAGCACGAACACGATGAAAATTGGAAATTATTCATATCGAAGCGTTATAAATATTTTTTAAATAAATTGTTGATCATTAATCTGTAGAGTCGGTGTCAACGAGTAATCATCGTTATTGATAGAAGTCCTATGTTAGAGGAACTAGTATAAAATACTATGTTATGTAATAATAAAAAAAAGTTGATTCATTACCAGTCGTTGCTGTAGCAATGCACCTTGAATTTCAGAACTATCAGTGTCACGGGCATTCAAATTCATGGGAATTTGAATCGAGTGCCAAACGAACATCAATCTTTTTCACTAAAGCAATTACCCGTTACAACGGTTCGTTTCGCCTCTCAAAGCAAATGAAATTTCCGAATCAACGTCCTCTACTGCAAACAAAAGAAATTTCCCTCCTACCTATGCGTTAATTGGTCTCGCATGAATTCAAAGAGCGACCAATCAAAAAAGCGCACCGGTCAAAAAGAAAAAAAAATGTTACGTATCGATCCTCCGTTTTCCAATTCTGCAGCTTGGCAACTGTCCAAATTATATACCAGTCCACGTGATTTTGTTCACGTGGGCTGGGTTTGGGATTTTTTGTTTATCTTTTCGACATTCGATAATAGACTCGGTGTTTTTCGAAATGTCAATGAATGTTAATTTCCGTGATATTTTCGTAAGTTTAGGAAGATCTGTCGCGCAGCACGTGAAGGGGAGTTCCCCGCAGGAGAATAACACCACAATTTCCACGGGTTTCGCTATTTGCTCTCGTATCCAGATTTTTATTTCCGACCGCCAGAGGAAAACATTTGGTTTCCGTCGGTGGCTACGCTTTATTGCACTACCGAAACGATTACTCTCAATGATAACTGGTAGTCCTCTTGAACGTCTGGCAAGCCATGAAATCAATATCGTAAATTGACCCGGATTCGCCTCCTAATCGTTCGCGCAAACGTCGCGCGCGTCAACTCCAAAACCAAACAACGCCAGTTGAACGCTTTGCGAGCGCGCGAAAAGCCCGCCTACAGCTCGAGAGCAGATGTAATCGACGTCGCACTCGCGTTTTCTCCGCGCATTCCTCCGAAAAGATATCGAAGAATTCCGCGCGCGAAACCCATTGCACAATGGTAAAAGTCGGCGCATCTCCGAAGAAAGAAAGAAAGAAAGAAAGAAAGAAAAAAAAAGGGCACGCGGCACTTTCGCGTTGATTTCCCTCTTAATTATGTTCGCCGTCAACCAGATGCTACACATTAACGGGCCTGAGAGGATTTTCTCGCCTGCATATCTCGCGCGCGGTGAGAATACGTTGCTTTTGCATTCTCACGTCGCTTGGCTGTGCGCGAGATGAAATGCGCGATACGCGTTAAACTCTGCTCGCCTCTTCTCTCTCTCTCTCTCTCTCTCTCTCTCTCTCTCTCTCTCTCTCTCTCTCTCTCTCTCTCTCTCTCTCTCTCTTTCGTGAGCACGCGCTCTCCCTCTTGATGAGCGCTCGTTTTTATACATCGGGCCTCTCTTTTATAGGATGATGAACTCAAACCTGGCATTGTATATTCGCCTGGTATGATATGTAAAAGGCGAGCGGTTTATTTGGAATTCAAAAAGACGCTGAAAAACGGAATGTTCCTTTGCGTGGGAGGGTAAAAATGGCCTGAACAAACGCCCGAGAGGCGCAGTCCTCGCTATCCTGGGAAGATTTTTGAGTAGACTGACGTATGACATATGCTGGGTGATTTTTCAAAAGAAACGCGTCTCTCTATGAGGATCTAACCCTGACCCATCGCGCCGTAAATTGAACGGAGATCAACGTTAATGCACCACGCGAACCTCGCAGGAAATCAACCGATAAGCTGTCGCATGAATTTGCAATTCGCGTAGATATCCCAAGGCCTCGTTACTATGACGATGCATATAAAGTCTAATTTAAAATCCTCTTTCTTGATTTTTTTTCAGGTCACCCACAAAGTGACGGGACAGGTGATGGTCCTGAAAATGAACCAACTTCCGGCGAATCGACCCAACATGCTCAAGGAGGTGCAACTGATGAACAAACTCAGCCATCCGAATATTTTGAGGTTAGTTACACGTACGTCCATTGTTCTAACAAGGTCGCGGCGAACGATCAATAAACGAAGGCTATAAATGTAAGCATATTGTAAGCACTTTAGCTTTACATTGCAGGAAATACTGGTAATTGATGCGGAATTCGTGTTTTTGAAACTTTCGTAATTATGTAAAAGAAAACCAATAGCTCATTATATACTAATAACTACGCGGATAAAATTTTCTAAATTTTTCTCTTTCTTTCGCAATGATTGACAGAACTTTTGACTTTCTGGCTTTTTGATATGCCGCAGTTGATCAACATTTCAAAATACTCAAGTATATTAATAAATCGGTTAAAAAAAATACGAGCTTACATAGATAATGCAGCCAACGTCAATTAAAGTCAGATAGCGGTATTACATCTCAAACGTGAATTCGTAAATTACGACTCACGCATCGTCGATCCCAAGCATGTAGGGTAGTGGGCATAGTACGATTGGAGAGGGAGGATCTTTGTACGCGAAAGCAAAAAGGGGATGAACGGATCAGTGAGTCGCATCCTGAATATAACCGTCGAGCCGCGCGTGTGTCAAATTATCAGTTCTAATTGGCTCTCTCTCTCTCTCCGAGTCTTAATTGACTATTTTTTCGATTGATCGACAAAGGTTTCCGAACACGCACATAAAAAAAAACAATATGAAAGAATGCACTCAAACATCATTGCTTGACAAAATTCTCGCGACTTTGATTACAGAGCGTTTTGTTCTGCGAGACTCCACACTTCGCGACTTCCGTTTTTCTTTCTTTTCGCGACGGCTGCACATTTTACCTTGGGGCCCGCGCTGATTGCCGCTGCTGTTGTGAATTACACAAATTAGACGAGTTGGCAAAATTCAGTTGCCCAATGTATTATCTTGCTGTTGATGTAGGCAAATCGTTTGTTGCTTCTTTTTGTAAATGTTTGTTTTTTGTAATTAGTTTTTATAATATTTGGTTATCGATACCGACGTTAATCGCATTTAACTCAATGCCATCTGCACCATTAAAAAATAGAATGATAAACGTGTTATTAACGCTAAATAAGATGCTATCACCGACTCGACAAAATCAAGTCATTGAAAGTGACACTTCTGTTTTACGATTTCAAAGCACAAGTGTCACAATAAAACTTAGACGCGAGGGATTAGCGTTCGTTCCAAATAAACCTAACACAAGTGTATTATTCCCTTGTTTATATGTATATGTATATACGGCACTGTTGGCAGTTAACTGTGTCAAAGCCTTAACCATTTCGGCAAAGGAAAGAGTCTCACCGGCAAAAAAAGAAACCAACAATTAAGGAGCTCCGCTAATTGCAAATTTCCATGGTGTGTACCGTAAAAACGAAACAATCGAAAGTGGTCCATACGTGCAGGGAGAAAACTTTCGCCGACGTTGTGGCATGAATTAGACCGATCGATGCGCAAAAAAATGAGCCAAATGTGTACGTGTGTATGTGGCAATTAAAGCGAGACGGACGAACTCAACGCTGACGACGAAAAAAAAAAGAGAAAGGAGAGAGAAAGAGAACAGCACTGCTGCGATTAATTGTTTCATATTATAGACATGCGTCGCCGCTCGTCGAGAGACTCTGTCCGTGTGTCTTGCGAAAAAGCTCTTTTCTGCGGAGATGTTTTTTTTTTGTTGTTGCGGACGTGTCAGAGTTGCTGTTGCGCCATTGACGGCCGCCGGGCTTTTTCGCCGCGCGGCGACACGGCGACGCTCGCAAGCTCGCTCGCGCCACGGCTGTGCGGGATTCTCCGCTATTGCACTTGTTTTGTCGTGCGCGCGACGGGTTCACTGAACCTTGAAGAATTTTTCTTCCGACGCGTAATATCGAATCTCGCGCTGCGTTTTGCAAATTCGACGAACGGTACTGCGAGAACGTGGAAGGGATGGAAAATTGCAACGCGCAGGCAAATTATAAATCGCGGAAAAGCCGACCAATCGAGGCCTCATCCTCACGGCAGTAACAATCGCGTAACAGGATCATAAAGACTCATTAAATGGCGCGCGAGGCTGAGTTTTTCTCCACTTCCCAGCGGCAGTAGCAAGACTCTTGTATGCGCAGAGATCGAACGGCGCCTCTGGAACTTCCGTAGGCGCGCTCCGTTTCTCGACCGACTATTTATAAAGTCGCCGGTGAGAAACGAGAGATGATGCACGTCGACGTGCACAACAGTGCTCGCTATGCGCGCAGTCGAGTGAGAGAGTTGCCGTGGCAGTACAATCTTTTATCTCGCACGCGCGTCGAGTACGGCGAGACGCGGGGAAATACGGCGCGCTCGTCGCTTTTTCGGCAAGACGATTCACGGCTGGCAATCCGTGAGAAGCGTGAACGATCGACACCGCGGAGGAGAAGACAATTGGGTCGAGGACCTTGTCGAGCGCGACCGTAACGGCACTCGAAGGTCGCGCCGATCGCTTTATACGGAAGCGGATCGAGCCTTGCGGCTCCGAGATTGAATGTCGACGAGACGAGTCGATAACCGATCGGGAGCGCACAACGGGCAACTCGCGTTGCATGCGCCGATCTCGCTCCGAGAAATTACTCTCCTTCCTCTCGTTAGCCTGACACGCACATGTGGATTCGCTGGATTTTACAGCATTTCGCTCTTATGGTTTGTGTGTGCGTTTCGACATTAGATTCTTGGACAGAATGAGATTTTTATGTATATAGTTGTCCAATGCGTATGGTAGGTGGGATCAATTGTTGTTGGCAGTTGGAGAAGTTTTTTTCGAAAGGCAAAAGTCAAGTGTGAGAGAAAAACACTTGCTCTTCGCAAAAAGTTTGCGTGACACTTTTAAAACATTAAAGTGGTAGATTATAATAAATAAAATTGTACACGGTTATTACATATAGCTTGGGATATCTATCACTGGCAGAGAGTGACTCGACAAAGAAACTTGAACTTTTTATCTGAATTCGACAATTCATAATCCAAAATGGAGCATCAACAAATTTTCGTCTTTCAGGTTCATGGGTGTCTGCGTGCACGAGGGTCAATTGCACGCCTTGACCGAGTACATCAACGGCGGCAGCTTGGAGCAATTAATAATGTCGAAGCACATCCCATTGCCGCACCACACGCGAATAAAACTAGCTCGAGACACGGCTTGCGGCATGGCGTATCTCCATAACAAAGGGCTGTTTCATCGAGATCTCACCTCGAAAAACGTGCTAGTGAAGAGGGACGATGCGACCGACGAACTGACAGCGGTCGTCGGCGACTTTGGACTCGCGGCTAAAATCCCGGATCCAAGTACTGGCTATCGGTTGAGTACAGTTGGTAGTCCATACTGGATGTCACCTGAGTGTCTGAAAGGCCAATGGTACGATCATCGATCCGACGTGTTCTCCTTTGGCATCGTCGTTTGCGAACTCATCGGAAGGGTACCTGCCGATCCTGACGTTCTACCTAGATCCGACAATTTCGGATTGGACTATCTGGCTGTAGCCGAGATTTGTGCTGCGGCTGATCCTCCGCCGGCTTTTTTACAATTAGCTTTTCATTGCTGCACGGTGAGTTTTAAACTCATAACGTGAAAGTTATCGATGAAGCATCGCCGATTAACGGCGTGGATCAGATTCAGATGTGTTTCACTAAGATCATTCTTGATCCGAGTGGTTATCTTGACTTCATTTAATGAACTGATATTTTATCCGGGATTTTTTTTCTAAAACACTGTGCGTAACTCAATTAGTCACACAGAGACAATTAGATCACTAATGATCGGCTTTTCGACTATGCGGTTGATTGATTCGATTGCTTGTTACTGACCCAAATACACTAAGAAATTAACTCTTTTCAAAAAGTGTTTATCTACTCTCGTTTGTTTGTCATCCGTCGTTCACTTCTTTATTTAGATTCAAGG
Organism: Phymastichus coffea; assembly: GCF_024137745.1. Lineage (NCBI taxonomy): Eukaryota > Metazoa > Arthropoda > Insecta > Hymenoptera > Eulophidae > Phymastichus > Phymastichus coffea. The sequence goes on along the minus strand of NW_026707004.1, from coordinate 228,800 downwards.
ATATCGAGATTATATACCTACGTTTTGCTAAATTTTCCTCGAATACCAAATAACCAGAACCGCGCTTATTTGACCTTGTCGACAATCTAACAATAAAATTTACAATATTTTTTACAGTCAATAATAAAATTTCTTTTAAATTTATAGTACGAACCACGTTCCAGACCAACTTTCCCGGAGATCGTGCAAACCTTGGACAATTTGATCGATTCACGCGCCGAGGAGTCGAAACATGGTAACCTGTCATCCAAACGTCAGTCGGTCGATCAGGAATTAATGTCAAGTATGAATGAAATTGGTCGTCAGTCGCGACCCATAGGTCGACGATGTGCGCGACTACGAAGTCATTCGGCAGACGCGCGTGCTTGTGCCAACTCACCAGCACCTTGCGATAAAGCTCGCTGTCACTCAGCGAGAAGAGTTGCTGAATTGGCCAGTAAAAGAGATCCACATTACAGACCTATGACGGCAAATCCGTTCCATGCGCTCGGTGGCGTGAAAAAGATTCTAGGTGATTTATTTTCCAGTTGCTTGGAATTGCCATCTTTGGAGGATGTTAGGTCTAGTGGTGAAGCTAGTGCTAGTGGAAGTAGTAGTGACACTAGCGGGAAGTTCAAAGGAGCGCAGAATGACAGTATTGCTAAAATTCTCGTGAGGAAAAAACCCAGCTCTGAACCTAGTAGCCCCACTGCTAGAAAAAAGTGGGAGAAAAAGGTGAACAGTTTATTTTTATTCTAAAGTATTTTTCAAAACTAGACCTAGCCACGTAAATCTTGCACAATATATGTTAACGCTAGCGCAAAAATACAATTTCAAGTTATTTATTTTCTCACTTAAAATACATCACTGTGCAATCGTTAGAAAAAAAAATAAAAAATTGTTATTTTCGTTAAATTGAAGACCTTTTATTTTTAAAAAGCTTCTTACAATTGTACTTTTACTCACAAACATCTTTGACATTACAGGTCTTGACAAAAGTCGGCGCAACGAGTCTGTTCGCACATCCTTTATTTCGTGACGGTTGGGAGCCTCGAAGAAGAGGTAGTTGCGAGTCAGGCTTCTGGAGCTGCGTAGGCGAAGATTTGAGTCCAGAACCTCCAAATCGACGTCATACTTCGACACTTAGCAGTTCAGCCGCCTCGTCGCTTTTTCTTCTCGACGATCATCGTACAAGCTCAATCTACACCGATTCCAGCGAGGATATTGCAAGTTTAGGTGGCGGCGATTCTGCATGTTGGGAGGAACGTCTTGGACGTGAATCCAGCAAAACTATTGCGAAAATTGTAGATTACTTCGAACGCAAACAAGCTGGCAGAGGAGAACACTCGCACGACGTACCTAATCGAATCGCATTGTTGAGAGCAAAATTGGAAGGTTCGATGCCGTTGTGTAGTATGAGTGCAGCTCAGAGACTGGTGGTATGCGAGGGTGCGGTACGAAGCAAACTACCCTTGTTCGACAAGAAGTGACGAGAGGGCTCGAGACTACTAAGAAACTCGGGTGCATGAGAATAAGACTGTGATGTGGGGGCTACGTCACTTCGTTGTTATACATTGTATGCAGTTCCTAGGTAGGCAGCTCCGTCCTGTAGGCATTGTTGTTGATTTTTTTCTTTTCCTTTTGACCGGAGAAGCTCGTGCGATGTTTGATATGAACTCATAGACTGACTTACGTTTCTTTTTACGTAATTGTACATAATACAGCAAGAGACAGAAAGAGAGAAAGAGAGAAAGAGAGAGAGAGAGGGGGGGGGGGTGAGAGCGGGAGAGAGAGGCAGTGAGAGCGAAAGAGAGAGAGAGAGGACCTCGAGATGATTAGATTTATTTATTTTGCACGAGCTTTATTGTATTTTCTCTTTTTGAAATCGATAGTAAAGCAAGGAGTAAGCATTATTATTATTATTATTATTATTATTATTTTCTTCTCTTACCCCTTGCTTTTTCAATCTTCCTGAGAACGTCCGTCAGTGTCAATTCAGTGTCAAATCATAGATGTTTTAAAAACGGAAAGAAAAAAATGATAAGAAAGTCTTCTGTCATACTGAATGCGAGCAAGAGTGATTGGCCTATATAGACAAAGACAACGCAGAAAATATACCCCTCCAAAATACGAGACAAAGTGAGAGAGTAACGTGTATATTCGATATGGGTACGCGTGTGTGATGATTTAGATCCAGTTTTTTAAAATCGATATAATATATTTTGTTGAGAGTGATATATACTTGTCTCCCCGCGTATTTTTGTTGCTAGTAAATCTTCTTATAGATGAATTTAATATAAAACCATGTGAGAGAATGCCAAGCTAAAGAAATTATATATCTATATAAATAATTAATTTAATATATCGATAAATGTACATGAAACTGATCTAGTCAGTGTATTGAATTGAGGCGGCCTTATATTTTATATAAACACACATACTTGAATACATTAGAAAAAAAAAATGGAAAATAAAAAAAAAAGGTAACGAACAAAACACGTTGTAAAACTTCATTGAAACAGCACGATTTTAGCGAAACGCCTGTATATAATATTTTGACGTAAACGATGGAATTGTCGATTGAATCCGAAAGTCTGATGTCTTATATACCTGCGTTTATTGGATAGAAATTCATGTGGAGACCAGAATTTTTTATTACCACAACTTCGATTTACAGTATTTTAATTGCTTAGTCTGCTGAAAGTATTTTTAATTATATTTTACGATAAGTACAAAGGAATGAAAAAAGTCAATGATTTATACCGACAATTCAAACCGAAGAATTTTGACGAAAGGTAATAAAACAATTTCTGGGCTCCTCACATTGATAGTAGCCGAGCAAAAAAAGAAAAATAAGAATGGAAAATTGTCATTAATCTCCAATGAAAAAACCGCTTAAAATAAACTATTATGAAGTAATACTGTTGAGAAAAACCAAATATATATCTAAAAAAATCATAATAATTGTTCAATTAAAGACGTCTTGGTAAAGAGACATCTTGAATAGTTTAATCGTCTGTTTCTGCATAATAATTACCACATACGAATCCGTCGTCTCGTCGTATTATTTTTTTTTTCGAAACAGATTTTACCAAATTCGTATTTAAAGTATATACATAAAAATTGGAATAATCATTGTTGAATAATCATTGGGGTTGTGACGTAGTTGAACGTCCGGCTCCAAATGATAAGACTGTGTGTTTGGTGAATATAATATACATGTATGTAAGAATGAGTATTAAATCTTTTGAATGTCTTCACTTTATACGCCGCAATGTTTAAAATATATTTATCTTCCCGCAGAAACGATTAAAATTCAATAAATAACAGTTAAACGTCTTTTTCATAACAAAGTTGTAGACACTTTTATACAGATTGAATAAAGCACTTGCTCATTATTCAGAAATCAATACTGAAAATGAAATAATTTTAATAATTTAAATCGATGTACTTGAACTTCTTAATTAACTTTCTACGGTGTTTACGTAATAAAGCTGAAGGAACTTGTGAACTTATAAATCTTAACATAGTCTGTAATAGCAGTGGTTTGTTATTTGTATTTTTACGCGTAGATGAAAACTGTGAGGATCCTACAAATATGTATTCCGATAGAGTTGTATCGAATAGAAACTTCCATATGAACAGCTTCTTGCACGACACATCAGAAATAATGTACATAACAGTCGAAGCAAAAAAAATAAAAACAACCGATTTTTTTAGACATTTTATAGATTTAGAAATATACAGCCAAGAAAAACTCCGAGATTTCGTGACACGCTTCTAAGTACCTGAACAACTTGAGCGAAAAAAGAAGAGCAAAGAATTTTTATAAAGACCGACATATCTTTAGTGGGGCATATCCTAGAAACAATTGAGCTAAACTTTCTGTAGTAAAAATTGAATGAATGGCAAAAGAAAACTGAGATGTAATTTAAAAATAGGAAACTCCGAGGTTGAATGTGTGTTGAAGAATGAGAAATAATCCTTCCAAAACACAAGTGAAAATCATACATTATATTGAGTGAATTTTGAAAAGAACAAAAAAAAGAGTTAACGATACGATTGAAATATAATTCTTTAATAAACAAAAAAATTATCTCACCTATACCATCTATATTATTCGTTTCTTTTTTTTTTGTATTTTTTGACTGCTGTCTGTGATTGCGTGTGTGACTCAACAAACACGTTAGGCTGTATATATGAATAAGAAAAGTCAGAAATACCGTCTGAATCAAATAAAAAAAGTATACCGTGAGGATTCTTAACACTGTATGATTATACATACTTTGTAATTTCTAACGACTTTTGCTCGTATTGTAACTAATATAAAAGACACGACATCTTTAAAGAGTAAGTGTGAAAACCTAAAAAAATGAATAAAAGTAACACACTGATAATAAATAACTAATAATTAATGAAATACAAAATGTGCGAATGAATGTGAACGACGGTGGGATTTTCAGCGAAACTATACATAGATATATTATATTGTAAAGATTCCTATACATATAAAAGATTAATAAAGTTAAGGGCTTGTAATTTTTACAAAAATATAATTGTGAGTATCATTTCACTTACACTACCCAATTAAACATCCATTCAAAGAAATAAGTAAATGCATGTCAATTTCACAAGATTTTATTTAAAAAAATATCAGAAATAATCGTATCATAACAGGCTGTTTCACGTAAATTTCAATAGAGATCGCAATAATGTCAAATAGATCTGCCCTCAGAATCATATCATTGTATAAATACTTTGAAATACATAAGCAATTTTTAAAACACTACGATGTACGCTTAGATGAAGCAAATCCGTGGTATATAAAGCCATGGCGGAATATCAGCTCGATAATCCTCGTAAATTATTTACATGTCTTAACGACCGTTACGCAAGAGCTTCTTTAATTTATCAAACAACGACAGAATGAAAAAATAAACTCTTTTTCAAATGCGGACGGATCGAAAAAGAAAACTGCAATTTCGCGCGATAAAGGAGAAAGAGAGAGAGGAAGAGTAACGATTATAAATAATTTAGAAACATATAAATAAATGATGTAAAAAATACACTCGTGGTCCCCTTGAAAAATAAGAAGAGCAACGTTATATTATATCGGTCCACTTGCACACTCTTGCACAATTTTTATGCGTTCATGCACTTCATCACCGCTTTCTCTCCTTGTTCACTGCTCGGAGTCCAAGATCCTCTTCTGGAATTAAAGGAATATACCTCGTTCTTGGATCGTTCTTCCTTTCGTATACGTAAGGAAAGACAATCGATCTTGCTTGAGCTACGTTTTCCTCGTCTAGCTCTTTCGTGGCAGTATCATCCTTCGACGCGAAGTCCACCAAGGGTATGAATTTCTTTTGCTCGCTTTCCGACGAGTTGCCAGCGGACTCAACGGGTATCAGAGGCACCCAGTCGTCTATCTTGGTCTCCGTCACCGCTGGCTCGCTGTCGTTGGCTTTTGGCGACCAACTGCTACCGCCTTCGTTCAACCATTCACCGGGCACTGAAATGCAATTTTTAAAAGTTACTAAGCAAATGCAAAAGGTATTACGAACGCGCGTGTGAAACTTGACCGACCATCAACATCGAAAGACTTATCCTTTCTACTCTGCTCGCTCGGCAAAGCTCTGACGGTAAGTGGTACCCAATCGCTTTTGATTGTACCTTTGGCGACGCTACTCAATGTAGAGGTTGAACTATCACGCTGAGCTTCACTCGCCGGACGCATCGTCGTCGCCGTCGTCGTTGTTGTCGTCGTGGTCGTCGTCATTGTCATTGTCGTCGTCGTTGTCGTTGTCAAAGTTGGCTCTTCGAATTCGATGTAATACTTGGTCCGACTGTCGTTGCTGTCACCAAGTTTCTTGCCGGTTTCATTGTCATCTTTCAATCCAAAGAAGTTACCTAAAACGCCAAATCACATTTTGAAACCGGCAATGTTGAATAATTTGGCGCGAAAAAAGACGAACCAACCTAGAGGCGGAAAATATTTTGGTCTGTCAGACCTACCGCCGCCCATGAAACTCGGCGTGTACTGCGAGATCAGCGGCAACAAAGTTTGTCGGGCGTATCTCTCGGCCTGCGCCAAAATTCCGGCCAATCTCTCGGGTAAGAATTGCACGGTGAATCCGCGATTCGACGTTGGCGACTCCTCCATGAGCTCGTGCTTCCTGTCCTCCATCGGTATGCTTTTGGCATTGTCATTCCTGGTGCTCCTCGGCCTCAACACCGGTTCCGTTATCTCCGGTAGCCTCAGTGAACGCGCGCTCTCCTTTTTACTCGACGTCGAGTGAATGATCTCTTCCTTCGTCGTCGATTGATCAGACGACGACGACAGCGACGACGACGATGACAGCGACGGTGACGACGTCGACGACGACAACGTCAACAACGACGACGACGACGACGACGACGATGAGGTGACGGCTGGAGCGTGGTCGATTGTGACGGGCCGAGCTAGAGTAACGCCCGAGAAACCTCGGCCACGCTCGGCGAATTCACCGATGTTGTTGCTCTCCACTGAGTTCGAGTTGCCGTCGTTGCTCAGCTCGGCGAGACTCCAGGGACTCGGTGCGCTCTGTAAGAAGGGATGATTTCGCGACTTAGTGGCAAATTATTTAATTTACAGCTGTCGTATATTCGCGTCAAGGAAAACGGGAGCACTGCGCGCAAATATCGATTTATGTAACTTCTCTGCGGAGATAATGCCGATTCTACCTCAGACGCTCGACTCTTTGTAAATGAAACTTGAAGAAAAAGGTGCCGGCAATTGGCACCTCTGCGCGCGCGCGCTAATCAAATCTGTCTTTCGAAGAAGAACGTTGCGAAAAAAAAAATTGGTTTTCTTTTCAGTCGCAGAATCGTGTACCAACCGGATGGACTTTGATGAATTTGTCGGTGAAGTCTTTCTTCGCAGTTGCTAATTTGGCTTGCTCATCGGCTATTTTAATGCTCTGCTCCTTGGTAAATGGTCCTAGACCTTTTTGTGGCACTTCATTTGTGAAACCGTCTTTTCCTGAAAAAGTAAGTCCATGATTGATGAACATTGCTGCGACTGGCAATCAATCTTGAGATTTTAGGCATATCATGAAATTTTTATACATTAATTTCAAAGATTTATATTTACTATCTGCACGTTCTGGCATTGACGAGCAAAGCTTTTCTGACGAAGTAAGTATGTAAAAATAAATGATAATATTTCCTAAAATCTGAAACCACACGCATTCGAAGCATCAAAAGAGTATAACAAGAGTGTATTTTCTACCTGCATTCCTATCATAATTGTGTTCTTTCATAAACGGCCCAATACCCTTCTTATTCTCTTCTTTGATAGGTACGTCCTGTCTAGTACTATTACCATTGTCCTTGTCATTCTGCTCGGGTGGCACGCTACAGTCACCTCGATACAGAGGCAAATAATTTGCTTTACCAGACTCGAGCACGAGACCTCGGCGGCACACCGATTGTATGGCTCCGTAGCTGTCCGTTATCGAGACTTTGTCGACCGACCAGCTTACCAGACCTGATGAGATCCAACCGCTGTATGCAGTGTACTTTATCTGTGGCAAGATTTTTGACAGTTGTAAGTTTGCTTTCGATGAGGCACATTACAACAATGAACTTATATTTAGAATATAACGCTCTCACCTCTATGGCATCTAGATTCGAGAGAGCCGGATGAGGCACGACAATTTTCTGAAGAGTTTTACCGACTAGTAGCTCCTCGTCGTCTTTCTTTGTCATTGTGAAGGTCTCGTTCATCGAGCCATCCGATAGCAGAGTCACCTGTAGCTTGCCGTAACTCTTCACCGGCCTCTCGTGCTTACTATTGTACAGCTTGATCTGCCGAAGAGAGACGACGATCAGATCTGACCGTCGATACAAAGGAGATGACAACAAACGTACCTGATACTGGTGAGCACAAAACGGTTCCTCGTCCCTCGTCAACAGATACAACTGGCCTCTCGCCTGCGACTGATCACTGTAGAATCCCATATCACCGCAAGGCTGATCGGCATGAGTACCGCACGGGAAACAATCGCCTTTCAGCAGTCCGTCGTAGCCTTTCTCGCACGGGAACGCGGGAAATCGACACTTTGGACTCACCGAGTCGGTGAACAACTTGTACGCACGTCGATGGTTGCACAGAGAACGACCTTCCACTGGATTGGCTGCACAATGGAATTTACGGAACTAATACGAGTATATTTCGACTTTCTGTCACTCTCTTTAGCGTGGTCTGACTAATGGATTTATATTGGAAATTAGCGGTAATCGAAATATGAATTTTTACTTTTTTTTATTTTTGTCGTTCGAGGTCAATATTCGCGATAAACATTTATCATTCAAAATGTTAAAGCGATTTCGAAATCGATTTTTATACGTCACGCTCACAAATTAAATTTCACCGAGATCCGACCTGAAAAAAAACTTCAGCGCAAGTCATCATAATAATTATCGCGAATTGCACAAAAATGCAGTCACCCATCATTCAAAAAAAAAAAAAAAAAAGAAAAAACAACATCTCATAAGTCGACCGAAATATTCATAAATAACGATCAAAAGAGAAACAGAAAAAAAAGAATCTATCATATCATGCAAAAGAAGCCACAGCACAAAGTACGACCTACTTTCAAAAAGCCACATGTGGGAGTTTGAGTAAAAGCTGCCGCACAGGAGTACATACGCTGCTTTCTAATCGACTCGACTCGGCTCGCGACACATATCGATCTCGCAATGTTGCGCGTGAAAGTGATCGCCGGGCGATTTACGCGCGCAATGCATCGTATTGGGTAATGCTGCCGATCGGATGAATTATCCCGATAATTGAATTTGAAATTAGGTAACTCCTATGCATACCAGGCGTATCGAATGCGGCAGCTGTCGTTGAGTAACGCATGCATTTTTCTATCCATGGGAAATGTGTAATTTTCAAGGTTTCAACTTACACCAAATGATATCACTGACGGCACCGAGGAAAATGTTGGAGCAACCTGTTTGCATTCTACCACCGTTCGGATAAAAGTCAACGTCGCCCATTGGTTGCCAAGAGCCAAGTCCGCCGAGAATTAGTTGCTCGCCATTGCTGTGAATGACGTCGACGAACTGCGCGTCTGTCTCGTCGAGACGCGCACGTGGATCTTGTGCTTCGAATAATGGACCCGCTGGGTCCAAACCTGCGAGAGAAGTGTTTGCGTGTGTACGTACTTTTTTTTTAAATAAACATCGAGAGACCGAGGTGACCTCGTCGACGTCGAAGCTTTTACTTTTAACGCGCGTGCGGTGTTTTTCCAAGCGAGCACTTCGCGCGCCGGCAAGTGAAAGTATATGTATATGCGTACATACGGCAGCATCGTTAAAACTCGTGTACTAATGAAGAACTCAATTTTCAAGCCTCAATTAGTATCATTCGCCTGCCTTTCTCTCTCTCTCTCTCACTCTTTCTCTGGAATAAGATCGATTGAAATATATTTCAAAACGCACAACATGGTCGACCTTGCGGACTCACGCAACCGGTTAATAAACTCGATTTGCACTTGGTATCACCCCAACTTTCGCGTGGGATAAGTCATTAATAACAATCATAAAATATAGCCGCGCGCATCGGAGTCGGAAGTAGAATCGGTTGAATGAACTAGCGCACGTGCCACGTATGAATTTACGAGACTGAGAATTAAAAAAAAAAGAAAAAATCGCAACGAGAGTTTTCACCAGTGATTTTTCTTTTTCTTTTCGAGGAAGCGTGCGGCCACTTTCGAAAAAGTTTAATTTAACTGCAGATGATGAGACGCGCGTGCGCGATTTTTTCATGACTAAATGGCCGGAAGTAATCGTGACTTGTGTTATTGTATTATAGTAGTTTGATTTTATGGCTTGCGAAAATTATCTGCCGTTGAGCAAGCTGATTTGATCTTAATGCCGTAGTAAAGATGAAATTCTTACGCGTAAAAGCTTTCCACGTGACCAAGCATTCTATCAAGAGAAAACAGTTATGCCCGGGAAGTCGATTCAGCTAATGAAAAGTCGACTGTATGCATCTGAAATTTATGCACATCATTCACCACAAGTCATAGAAACGGCAGAATTTGCATGGAGATGGCTTCGCGCTTTATGCTCCGGCGATAAATGGAGCCGCGGAATGAGTAATTACATGACGCGTACGTTATGACAAAGAAAAATTTTTACGTAAAAACGTCGTTCTCGCGAGCGAATGTCATCGGTCAAGTACAGCAGTAACAGACAGAAATAGACATTTTATGTAACTATACTCGAATCCACATTTATGTTTCTTTGACAAACAGTTTTACGCGTGCTTACGTGGTGAAATAATTTTCTTGAGTTAAAGAAGAAAGCTTATACAAAAAAAAAACATCAGTTTTTTAATACGTATACAAAACTGTTTGGTCACGAACTTACCGGTGATCCTGGACACATTGCCAAGTTCCGCACCGGCAAAGCCAGCCACGTGAGCGCCGAGGCTAAATCCAATGAGATGAATTTTGTCGACGGGCACGTCCAGGCTACGCACGAGTTTGGCAAGTTGACGACCGACCAGCCGCGCGTTCGCCGCAGCTCGCACGTAGTTGGGCACGGCCGAGCCTGGACCCCAGTCCACGCAAACTGCCGGGCGCAACGGGGCGGTAAGTGCGCGTCATCGAAATGTGAACTCCGCGGCGCGCGCTCTTACCTATGTTGCACTCCATGACGGACCTGAGGGCAGCGCGGATCTCGTACACCCAGACTTGATCGCAGCTCGAGCCGAAGCCGTGCACGAGAATCTTGGTCGGCAATTCCGGATCGATCGCGTTGCTCGCCATGCTGCCGATCTCGTCGGCGGGCACTTCCATGGGAATCGAGCGCGCTTTTCTGCTGCCGTAGACGAAAAATCTGCGAAGACGAAACGAGGGTGAGACGAATTTCTAATCCACGGTCAGGCTGTAAAGACATCGAGCGCGAGCGATAAATCAGCGCGAAAGTGCAGCGGCAGGCAGTCGGTCTACCCTCGAAAGCGCCGACCGCGCGAGCTTGGCTCTCGATTGAGAAACGAAATGGAGAGACGCTGCGACCCGTGCGGAATGAATTACCCGCCGCGGCTCGGCTTCGCGAGAAATCCAGCTTAGTCTTGGATATACAGTTAGCCCCCGAAATCCCCGATTTTCCCGCAACGCACCTTGTGCCGACCTCCTTGGGCGGCGACGGCAACATCTCCAGATAACTGAATGGTCCCGTGTCCTCGAAACAGCCGACATCTTCGTAGCAAACCCGCGATATTTCGCGTTTAACGCGATGGCCGTGTCTTGCGCGCTTCTCTTCCCATTCGCTCATCGACTGCACTACCGAGCGGAATATCAATGCGTCGTTACGCTCGTCCAGTGACTCCAATTGCCTGAGAGAGCCCGTCGTCGCCTCGGCATTGTTTACTGCAATTATAAAAACAAAGGGAAAGTTTTAACGTTATGTTTCATAGTCAAATAAATTCGTCGAACGTTTCGTCAAGCATCGTAATTTTCATTTCTTTCTATTCATTTTTCAAATTCTTTATTTCTACATTGTGCAACGAAGCATTAATCTTCGTCGTCGAGCTGAATCTCAAAGTTTTCTCACGCGTCCTTTGCTTTTTCGCCAAAAGCGAAACAAAGCCGCAATGTATTATATCTGTCCGCATCTATCTTAATGTACAATCTGAAGTGGTTCAAAAGATCGTAACGCATGGCTTGATCATGACACAACAGCGCAATGTTATTTCATTGTACTTTTTTCTTCGGTGAAATGCCACGGCGAAAATTTTTCATTTGCAAACCGGACAAAATAAAATTAAATGCAGTGCTCGCGTCCAAGTTCAATTACGAAACATTGCAAGCAAAGTAACGATATTGATTTACCAGATAAACATCGACGTGACGATGTATCGCGCCCGTCGATTAGCTTTAAATGATAGAAATACAGATGTAGAACAGTCTGTAACGCGGAAAAAATCTAAGACAAATCACGATGAAAATTAATTGAGAGTGTTCGTAAGAAATCTCGCGGCGTCAGGTGATTCGTCGCCGTGCCACGCGCACAAGCTCCTCCGAACGGTTCGCGTTAATACACGGGGACATCGCAACCGAAACAATGAACATACATGCTCATCGAAGACTCCGACTCTGGCGCCTTCGGGGCCTTTATAACGGCAAACGACCCCCGTTACGGGCATCGCGCACGGAGGATGACCTCTGTCGCTTACTGGCCGACTGACCGATTGTGCGCATCCAAATCCAAACTCGGAGCCCCCGCTCGCGACTCGACTAACACGATGGTGAGACCGTTACACAGACTTGCGCTATTATTTATCACTTTCTTGCTGGACTCCCGAGTTAACGAGGCGACTGACTCCATTGCAGAATCGTGGGTGTGCTCGATTGCCGCGGCAGGCAAATTGCGCTTAGGATCTGGCGAGCGTACAGATATAGCCGGCAACGTTCGCGCTCGGCATTACGGCAAGTATTACGATCGACAGTGATCGTTCGAAAAACAGATGTACGCGTGTACGCGCAGCCCGAGAGAAAGTTGATTTTCATTGATGGATATCGCGAGCGCCTCTGTCAGAATCGTCAAAAGTGAAAAGGAAAGCGAGAAAATCAAAGGCGCGGAGCTAAAGCGGCGCGCGTGCCGATCGATACGCAGCGCGCATGCAAACGAGAACAAATAAAGGAGAAAGACACAGCCAAACGGGGCCACGCCGAGCGATCGCATTGCAGCAGTGGACGGTAAAGAGAAATAAGAGGAGGCGGGGAGCAGGCCGCGCCGACCGTTATCCAATCTCGATTTCTATGCGCCCCCGAAAACGGCTCCGCGCGTTACGCAAGCGCGACGGCGGCCAGCGCGTTTCTCGTCTCTTCGGCGGATGCGAGTAGCCGCTGCTGTGATTACGGCTTTGCGCAAGCGTGGGAGAAACGTTTGCGCCGAGCGGTTCGATGAAAAATTGGGAAAATTCGCGATAATTTCCCATCGGAGACACTCCGTTGCGAAGAAAAGGTCCGAACGATTGGCGCGCCTTGATGAACGGCCCGACTCGAGCTGACGTTTTCAGAAAGGCGACGCGAAGTTTTCGTTACGATTGCGTAAAGGATACGGGTAGTCCTAGGGAAAACGAATCTGCGTCAGTTACGTAGCGAGAGAGAGAAGAAAGATCGTCTACTCCGTCGTGCCGTTGAAAAAGCTTCTTTCTCCTCGCGTGGCGAGCTTCGGACTTGACGTTTATTTTTAAATACAACGGTACAATGTACTTTTAAAAATACCAAGTTAGTCGTCGCTGCGCCTCAATGGCTACAAATTCAGTAGGCTTCATCTTCGCGTGATAGGGGCAGTTGACGCTCTAAAAGACCTTCCAAGTTATGCGATATGCATGCCACGCGACAACGCTCAAATCGCTTGATTTCGAATTGTCTTGGCGATCCTTACCACATCACCGGGCAATGTCCTCGTGACTGGCGAGCAATTCATCGCGGCAATCACGAACCAAATGCTTCGCACACAGCGTCATGGATGATAATCACCAAGCATCGAACGAGACATTAATTGTTTATCACGGCTAAGATTGCTTACCAGTATCGTTGCGCAACTTCGTTATCATCGTTTATATATACTGATCTTCGTGATCGCTGTGATAAGCAACCGACCTATTTATTACGTGATTCTATGCAACAAATCTATGCACACGACGACCAATTGTTACTTGTTCAATCTGTCGATGTCGGATCTGATCCTTTTGATTTTTGGTATCGCATCGCAAATAAAACTAGTCACCGATTCTGCCAAATTAATGTTTCCTTTTTCTTCTTTCTTAAAATCTGCCTTTCCCTTTCGCATGCATTAATTTATTTATCAATAGTTCGTCAATTCTTTTCCACGGGTGTCGCTTGCTTGATAAGCAATTCGGAAAATAACAATGAGCGCGTCAGCGCTGACGATTACAGCATTTACGGTCGAGCAGTTGTTTCGACATTTGTTATTGCATAATGTCGAAATCATCCCTTCTCTCTCAAGTTTGTCTTACCTGGCAGTTTGGTCACTGAACCCGAGACAACTCATTGCAAATTCAAAAAGAAAGCCATTCCCTACGGTCTGATTGTAGTGCATATATTCTGCTTAATTTGATGGTGTCGAAAATTAGCAGAGCAGAAGACTCCAGTGCAATAAAGCGTCCTCACAGATGGCGACAAGCGCGAAGAAAACTTGGAGGAGATTAGGCGAGTCGAGCGTTCAAATTTCAGATACGTATAACAAAATTAACAAAACGTAAATAACTAAACATAACGCTTTGCCTGTGTTGGGTGCCAATTGCTAGCAACTTATTTTAACTGTATCAATTACGACGTCGAAGTTCACTTGCTATTATGTATACTTATGCAGTATCGGTCTAGCCTTACTGTCTGCTTTCATGAACCCTTTGATCTTCGACATCATGTCAAGTAAATTTCGCAATGCATTTGAAGTAAATATAATAATGGACTTTCTATTTTCCAAGCAATATTTCAAATGAAATATTTGATATTTAAAATCATTTTGTAAGATCCCCCACAGGAAACGTATCCAAAAGTTCACAGCCGCAAATGTATAACAAGCGTTTAGGCGATAATATGACCAATAAAATAGTCTTTAAGCGAATTGTACAGCTGATTTAAATATTAATGACCAGCGTTCGTTCCGTATTATTGTAAATCGGCCATATTAGATCGGAGTGTAAAAGAGCCATTGGCTCAAAGCAATCAACGTACCGTTCATTATAATCTCACAATTGCCGAATTTTATATTCACAAACAGCAATTATTGCAGAATTGTTAGTCTAATTTATTTTTATAATTTTTCAATTTCAGACTACATTCTTATCTTTTTGACATTATTGTGGAATATTTTCGCTCAGACCGGTGAATTTTTATAAGCCCCGAATACAACAGAATTTACAATGAGGACTTTCAAAAAGCCAACAGAGTGCCGTAGTTGCTGGGGATTGGTGTAGAATATTACTGTCCGGACAGTAAAAAAAATTGACAACCTTGTAGAAAAAAGTAACCAACTGGATTGCTACATAATTTAGATTTTTTTTCCTACTGGGAAGAAATGCTGAAATTCTTTACTAGACGCATTCCTCCAATATTGAGATCAATGGCAGCCAAACGTTGATGAAGTAAATTGAAAAGGTTATTTAGTGATTAAGGACTACGTTGAATTTTTATTTGTATATAGGTGCCATGATATAGTAAGTGATTAAAATCTTTTCGTATACGAATAAAAGTAGTTTAGAAATCTATCATTTTATCAATCTCTTAAAGAGCTGCTTAACTTATTTGATTCGTATTCGGTAGAGTCATCAGCAATGCATATTAATTTCTCCATAAAGTAAATAAAGAGACTGCTTTTGATCGTAAATAATGATGGTCATAAACAATGCATCTAATACTTTCTGCATTGTTGCCACTGAAAAACTGAATACATCCAATAGTTCGTAGCGTGACGATTTGTTTGCAGGTCTTAAAAATTATAAAATCAATTACTCAACGTAGATAGAGACAAAGTGCTGACTGCTATTGACATGTATAGGATCACGATTGGACTATTTTTGATATTGCATGTTAAAAATTTACGCGTACAACCAGCGGCTACTGTCTGTTCAACTTGCCAGTATCTGACCTTTCACTTCCGATTTTTGGGGACCCTACTTAACTTCCCTCCATGTGCTATCGACAATTATAAATCCAGTTATATATAGTATCGTGCTTAAGAAATTCCGTGATGCTTTCACGGTACGAGTATTCATAGCCGGTCGACCAGTTTCTTAGTAGAATTTCCTCGTATTAACGAAAAGCGCTATTCCGACCAATATTAAGCTATGCGTAAAACAATTAGTGTAGCACCTCTGCTAGGATCCATTTAGGCAATTTTTAATTTCGGACTACGATTTGTTCTTTCTGACGTCTGTGGGACACCCCCGCTCAGACCCCCACGATTTATTTTTGTAAGCTTCGAACGTAGCAGAATTTACTGCGAGAACTTCCAAAAAGTCATCATAGCTCAGTAGTCGCTAGTTTATCCGCGAGTCAACATTGAAGTGCTCTGTAAAATCTTAGTTTTTAATAGCTTCGCGTGCAAATTAAAGTTCTGTATGCTTTCTGACGGATTCAATTTATATAGAGAAAAAATATGAATACCAATTGGTGTGAAATGTTTTGGTGTTACTTTTTTTGGAAATTGCCACAAAAAGTCAACGTGAATACTTGATGTAAGTCGCAATTTGGAATTTCATTTGACGCTGATGATCGCAAGATCAGTGACTCGGAGAAAAGTACATAAAAGATTATACAGCGATTCAGGCGTGCTTGGATTTTCTACTCTAGTAGATCACCGAGCAAACATTTTTTGTAACAATTGAGTTGGATTACATAATACCAAGAGAGAAGCTGTTTGTTAGGATCACTAGGTTATAACAAATGAAATGATGACGAACGTGGACAGGTGGAGCGATACGTACAATATCGTTGAAAATAACACCACCTTACTCAGTATAACCGAGAATACGACTTACGACCCATGGCTAATAGGAGTATTTATAAGTGACTTCGCCTCGCCGTTCGTGAAAGAAGGAGTCACTATCACGGTCTACACGTGCATCTTCGTGATTGGATTGCTGTTCAACGTGCTTGTCTGTCTCGTTATTTCATGCAGAAAGTCCATGCGCACGACCACCGGCTGCTACATCCTCAACTTGGCAATATCCGACATTTTGCTCGTGATCGTCGGCGCCCCGGACGAGGCGTACGACCAAATCTTCCATTTCTCTCAAGTGCGTGAGCTTTGCCGGCGCACCTCGCTGCGCGCAGATTAACAATGCTTGCTTATTCGAAGGTATCGAACGGCGACACCGGCTGCTTGCTTCGGACTTGGGCCGGCGAAACGTCAGCCTCGGTTTCCACCATGATCGTCACGGCGTTCACGGTGGAACGGTACCTCGCCGTTTGCCATCCCTTCGTGGCCTACGTGATGTCGGACGTGTCGAGAGTGATAAAGCTGATAATCGTCATCTGGGTGGTCGCCTTGCTGTCCTCCCTACCTCTGGCGTGGCAGGCCGACTTCTTCCGATACGATCTCGACAGCGGCGACGAGACTGGCAGCTGCTTTTTCAACGTCAAACTCTCGCCTTACCCCATGGACATCTCGACGATGGTGTTCTTCATTGTGCCGATGACCATCATAACTGTGATGCACATACTCATCGGGATAAAGCTTCTGGAGGCCGCTCGAATGAGGTGCAATGGGAGGCAGATTCGCGTTCACGCCGCAGACTCCACTAACAAGGCCCTAAAGCTGCTAGGTAAGCTCGAAACCCAGCCTTCGCATCGACATTGCAATAAAATCAACATTGACGTTCGCGCAGTGGCGATAGTCGTGGCGTTCTTTCTGTGCTGGGCGCCAGTTCGCATGCAGCGATGGATATACATTCACTTCTTGCATTTACACGAGGAGAAATACTGGTACTTCTCGTTGCTGCCGTTTTACGCTCGAATTTTCTGCTTGCTATCCTCCATTATAAATCCGGTTATTTACAGTATTATGTCGAAAAAATTCCGCGGAGCGTTCATGGTAAGGATTAGATTTCATTTGCTGGATCGACGCCAGCCAACTGACCTCGAGCAACAGTTGTTCTGTTGTGACTAACGTTTGATTGATTTCTCAACAGGATTTATTCGTTAGAAGCGTCTGTTGGAAGAAGCTTCGTAGAGACAAGGCCAATCCAAATATCGCAGAATCTGGGAACGGCCATGCGTCGTATAACATCAGATCAATGCAAAGCATTGTGGACATTAATCAACGTTTTTGCTCCATATAAAGATAATCAATTATAATTAAACTTCGTTCTTATTCCTTGAATACCCTCTTGTTCTTTCAAATTATTACGATTCCGCTTATGCGTGACTGTTGCAAATTATGCTGACTACTTTATTAAAACTTGCACGCCAGATTTATCATCAGCGTTTAGATGGCAATGTAAATTAAAAGTTAGATGTTCATGGCAAAATCTCTACCACAATTAAAACACTCAACGGAAGCGTTCGTGCTAACGTTCGATTGCAAGCACCAAAAGTGGTAGACCGATAAACATCATTGTGCAGCTGTAATTCTCGCGTACCGCAGCGGGCCATTAATTGTGAAGCTCTATTTTTGAAAAAAAAGAACCGAGAAGAGGTGTAGTATTAGCCTTAAAAAAAACAGCAACAGAAGTTACCCGTGGTAATTATTGTCTTGCGAAATACTGTAGAAACGTGTCGCAACATTCAGTTCAATAACCCTGTCATTTCGACTCCGAATGCGGCCTACACTGCGCGATCCTGATGCCTACATCTCGCCGCGAAGGGTTACACGTACGTAAGTGCACGTCCTAAAACTGTCTCGCTCGAGAAATATATATATTAATTTTTCGCCGGGTCGTGAGAACGCGGAATCACGAAACTCTATGATTTAACATTTCTCGAAAATCTCGCAGCGTTTACCTGCAGCTCATTCAGCAAAAATAGAAAAAGAGCCGTGCGCCTCTTCGTCGACAACTCGGTTTTACCTTACTTGTCGCCAAAACGCGTAATCTTAATAAGCATCTTTGTCAAAACACAGCGGCGCTCTACTTTTGGCATATTTACGCGTATAAAAAAAAGAAAAT
Organism: Phymastichus coffea; assembly: GCF_024137745.1. Classification (NCBI taxonomy): domain Eukaryota; kingdom Metazoa; phylum Arthropoda; class Insecta; order Hymenoptera; family Eulophidae; genus Phymastichus; species Phymastichus coffea. Next base: position 210,124 of record NW_026707004.1, on the reverse strand, counting down.
ACAGCCAATTACGGGCGCCATGACCTGCGACCCAGTTTCCTATTCTGTTCTCCGACGGATTCCGCGACACTCCACTTGCCATCGATGTCAATGGCGCGCGACGAGCCGCCGCGCTCTTGCCATCCTCGTGGATCCTTGTTCGTCTCCCCCTCCCCCCCCTTTTTCGGCAGAAGAAACGTCAATTTGCATTGTGGGACACATGCCGAGAGACAATCACGGAAAAACGGGAACACTGTAAGTCAGCGTGACGCTCTGTGTTCAGTCGAGAGGATGCAGAATTTGAGATTGCGATACGGCAAAAAATTAAATGTACACTACCCATCGCAAAATCAAATTTCTCGTCGTAAACTTGAGAAGTGAGTTTCGTTGTTGGATCGATGTTCATCTGCATCATTTATATTAATGTCACTATTATATTTTGAAAGAAACATAGCTTCTGTCCGATCTAAATGTATTGCTTTTACTTGAAACTAGATGATCGTTAAGTGGACAAAAATGTGAAAAAGCGCTGATAACTACATGCAATATTATTACTTCTTAGAAAATCTTATGAAAAATGATATTTTTCTTTTAAGCTTTCTATTTATCGTTATCGTTAGCCGTTCGACGCATTGATCGATAATCGAGAAACTAAAGAGAGGAAAAAAAGAGAATACACGCGCTCTCACGATTTTCCCAGCGCTTAGAATGAAATTGGCGGTAGTCGCATCGGTTGTTCGGTAACATCGCTGCGATACCAGAAAAAAAAAAACAGGAGGAATCCTGTAACGTATTGCCTCGTAAACCATACTTTAATCGAAGAAAGAGAGAAAAAAAACGGTAAATCATCCGAGTACACATTCCTGACGCTGAAAGCACGAATTTTACTTTCTCCATTTGCGCTCTCGCGACCGCAACGAAAACATAAAGCAAATAGCGTCGTGGTATAACTTTGGAGTATGATTGCGATCCGCTGTCCATTATAGGCGAATCAATCGCGCGACTTTCTCACTTTTTCCGAGCGCTCACTTGACCTTTTCTACGAAATCGAAATCGCGACTCGTAAAAAATATAAAATACACGGTAAAAGGTCCCCATGTACCCGGCCGCGCGCGTCACATCCAAGGTGAAAACCACGCGACGTACGCCGCGTAAGAGTCAATATTTGATCCGCCAAATTACACACACGTACGTCGAAGGAAGATAGCCTTTCGACTGGCCTTAGGTGCGGCCTGTGCCTAATAAACCGTCGTTCAGACAAATCGGCCTGGAAACGATCGGAACCCGCGTGCAATCTTTCGCCAAGTGGCACTTCACACGAGGCAAGCGTTTTAATCGTTAAAATAAAAATAAAAAGAACGCCTAGTCTCACCTTGAGAGGCGTGAAAGAGGATCGTCTTCCTTTTTCCGGACGACGCGCGATGTGTATTAGGAAAACCGCCTATACCAGTCAATGGAACGATACGACGAGAAATAAATATTGGAAGCATAAATTGCGCGCTGATCGGCTTTTGACGCGGGTTTTTAATTATTTAATTTGATCGTCATAAGATGCGTAATTATAATGACTAAAAACCCCTTGGATATACATTTGTTGCGAAATAATTTTATTTATCATATAACAAGATTATTTCGTGTAAGTATGCATGTTTTTTAAAATTTTCCAAAATAAATTCCATCAATAAGGTCGGCACAGGTACCTGCGTTAACACTATTAGAAAAGGAGACATTTAATAAAAAAAATATATTATTATAAATTGATATTAAGAATGTGCGTGTGGAAAATCAGGATGAAAGTGATCGAAAATTTTCCAAATAAAAATTTGTGAAAGCGAATTAGCGAATTCCATTCGCATGTGTATGCGCATGTGTGTGATAATAATAGTTTCCCAACAATGTATCATACCGAAATTGAACATTTTCTCGAATCATGCAGCCTCGATTACCCTTGAAGAAGATATTATTAGCTAAGCGTCGTGTACATTTAGCGGATGTGTTCCCTTTTTTTCTTCGCCGCCTACGGGTATGACGAAAGTGTCCCGGTACATTTGGCTGTAATTGAATTACAATCGCATCAGAGGGCATTGCTTTATTATTATTTCTTCATTACATTGCGACACATGTTCTCGTTACACGAATTAAATGAATACCTTTCTCTTTTTAAATCCGCTGTTTTTTAAGATAGAGAGATAGAATGAGAGGATTACATGACCTTCGACTATTAATTAATGCTTAACGAATGAGAATTTGACTGTTGTCTCTACTGCGATAAGATTGCACACGCTGCACTCTTGAACATCACTGTTAATTTTTTACTTAGGGTTTTTTGCTCTTCCGAGCTGCTCGCATAATTTTGCTATTTAAGTAGTATTGGTGGATTCATCGAGTTAGCAAAAACAATTCTCCAACCCAGGGATCCTTTTAAGCAATTTATTGATTAAATTTGTTTCTCATACGTCGATGTTTTGGGAATATAATTCATTCTCCTTTTTAAAGCTCGAAGCACAAATTATATCAGTAAATTGCTCAAAACAACCCTTGAGTTTAATAGTTGTTTTTGCTAACTCGATAAATCCACCGATTCAATTTGCCCATTCTTTTCTTACTCTCGAGTTCCGTAACTAAACGCACGTTCCGTAATGCACATACGCACATTTCTACTTCACTGTATCCTTTCTCAAAAGTTCACTCCCATTCACGTGTATTGACCGTACAAGCTTCCTGCACCGCTAACGGTACAATGACGCTCTTCTCGTCTAGATCATCATGATTCTATGTCTTCTTTTGAACTCACGAATGCGGTTTTTCCACCGCGGAGAAAGTGGTCCTGTCCTGCGTGGCACTTTCGTCGCGTGCGTCAGTATTTCTGAAAGTACTTCTTTTTTTTGTTTTTTTTTTAAGTGACAAGTTTTAGAGAGATTTTTCGATGACTAATTGGTTGTATGACGCCGCGTAAAAGAACGATACTAGAAATACCGTAGATCAATTCAATATTTATAATGTCAATATGATTCTTCTAATTCTGAAATATGTCTTTCGAAATTTCACACTTACCATTATTATCCTTTATACTGTTCACACAGGGAATACTGGACACCTAACTTTGAAAATTAGATTCTACATATGAACATTTACATGAGACAGTATTTGTATCGTAGCAAAAAAGTATTTTCAATCAAATTATCTTCGAACTTGTGACGAAATTTTTTCAACATAAATCTAAGTATACTATAGGATTTATAATGCCATAAAGCTTGTCAAATGATGTTCATAACAGAACGAGATGCTAAGACTATCATAGTGCATCATTTTATCCATTTTGAAAAGTGCCTAGAACGATATAAAAGTCAGAGAAGTGATAACTACAACGATATTGAGAATTTTCAATTACTTTTTTAGGCATATACCGCAAAAAATAATCTACGAACTTATGTTTCTAACATAATGAAAATTGTTCCATTAGGTGGCGGAAAATTTACGTTTTTCTCTTCGACTCCACTAGCTTTTACCAAATTTATAATAATTAGAATGTGCATGACAATTATGGCGATGGATACGATGAAAAATATCACTTTAATAATGTCTGTGATACAAGACATATTTTCTACAATTGGCATAACAAGTGGTAAACAAAATAGTTTGGCCATATCTTGCCTCAATCATTGTTTACCCAAATAATAGTTCGCAACGCCTAGGTTAGCCGTGACGATGGACAGGCACCGAGAACGGTGATCAACGAAGTTATGTTCATTGATGTTATTGCTCTGGACATTCGTGACATTCTGTGAGTAACATAGGCACAGCATATAAACATATAATCGCATTGTCAATTAGTCCAATTATAAAAAAAAAACAAAGAATACTCGAGAGCCACAAACGCTAATCAGATATTAGATAAGAGTCCAATATGTAATCACACACATAATACGTGTCGACAGTGATATTTTTTACACAATCCATGAAAAAAATGAAAGTTCTAATATTGTTTATGACTGCCCATTGATGAAAGTGATGGTATGTCGATGCGTATTTTTTAATACCATTGAACACTAATCTAGGATTTTCCATATATGTGAAAATGTACATTAAAATTCCGCCTAATGAATATATTATAACTCTAGATAAAATAACAAAATACAATTGAGCAGTAAAAAAAACGGTACTCAATCTTATATTGGTGATGAGATATTGATTAATTGAAATAAATGGTTATATTAAGTATTTTAATAATTACATTACAGAGTTGAAAGATTCAAGTTTCATGACATTCTTACTTTACTCATTACTAGAAATATTCTATGAAAAATTATGTATTAGCATTGATGATATAGCTATTTTTCTATATATATATATATGAGGAGGCGTTTATTTCGTAGGCGGTACCCCGTTTTTCCCCTTTTCCCCCTTTTAGCCCCTTCTAGCCCTTTTTAAAGATAGTAAAAAAACATGCACCTTTCTGTATAGGATAAAGAGGTACCGTAGACTATGCCCGTTCTTTCATAATTATATATTTTATAGAAGAAGAGGCAATTATATAATTATATAATTTTGTAATTCATTTCATTCATCATATGGGGGTTTGGCAAGCGAAGCGACCAGAGGAGTGCAACCCTCATAATATGTGTGTGTGTGCGTGTGTGTGCAATCTTATAAAGAATAAGTACATTCAATTTTCAGAATGAAATTAAAATGAAGAAAACCTTATATTCTATGCATTTGCATAAGCATTCCTTGTGAGAAATCGACGAAAACTGAATAATTTAATTTATATTATTAATATATTGAATCACCGAAAAAAGTGTGAAACTAAATTTTTATTCAAACGGAAGTTTATGAAGTAATATTTTTTTATTAAATAATCGGTTAAAACAAACAAAATCATTAGTATATTATCAATGTACGATAAAAAAGAATAATATTAATTAATTACAAAGAACAGTACATAATCTTTGGATTAGATGGAGTTATTTATTATGTATGATAACTAAACAGATAAAATAAATATCTTATTGAACATCAAAATTTTTGTCATTTATTTGATATCTCAGTGTATATTTTACACGCAAAATATTGAACTCATTTTAGAGATTGAACACTTTTTCTTTGAAAGTACAGTCAAAATAACAATAAAACATAAGGTATGGTATCAATTTTGTGTGCAACAGTTGAGACATCTTTTATAAAATAATATTTGCTTGGTTCAATCTATAAGTCCAGATTATCGTTTCTTCTGCAGTTTTAAATAGAATTTTCCTTCTTAGAAATTATCTTTTTATTGCTATTTCTTGAAAACTACCGTCGTTGAATGAATATTTTAATAAATAATTATACAAGAGTAAAATTATGGTAATGTTTTTTTTCACAGCATATTTGAAAGTATATTATCATTGGTGGTAATTTTCAATTATATTTCAATACATATCTTCTTAGAACTTTTCTATGAACTGATTTATATCATCGATAAAAAACTACATTCTATGATATTACTTTATCAGACAATTTTGGTTGAAATAATAAAAAGGATCACAATGATCTATTTAGCTCGCTTACACTCGATTCATTGCGAAATTTTTATGACATGACGCAGAATGTTACAGGATTTAAGCATATAAATAACAAATACAGATGTCCTAAAAAATGCTTTATAAACTAATATCTTATCCAGAGGATATTCGGATCATTAAGTCTGAATTGAAAATACAGGAAGAAATTATGATAATCTCACGAAGAATATTGGCTTTGCCGATGAATAGGCGAAGAGAACTTTAATAAACCAAACAACACTTATCAATTTATTTGATATCGGAAGATTCAACAAATATCAGTTGGACATCGAGTGCATTGGTATGATTTCAGCAATGACATTACAAACAAACGTAATACCACCCAGGCCAATCACAAAAATAAAAAATGTTTGAAAGTGAATTTTGAATATGAAAAAATTGACAGTAGGTGTTCTTTCAGCTAATTTCAAGTTAACCTTTGCCCATGATACTAAGTAAAACAAAGAAGGCTTTCAAATTGTGAGATTGAAGCATGTAAATTAATAGGTTACAAATTGAGTTACCGATTTGTCTGAGTTTATCGTTATAATAATTCATATTTTCTGTTTGCTTGGCTCTATTTTTTCCTTTATCTTCCCCATTCTCTCATAATGTAAACCTTCGTTACTAGTTATTGACTTCTGTCAATAACAAATTCAAGTCGTTTATTTTTTCCATTGTACGTCTATAATATTATATTGTTGGATATAATAATGTTCTATATTTAAGTATTTCGTATATTCTTGTAATTATTTATTCTGAATAATTTAACGAAAGAAGGGAATGAGCATTTTCTTTGTCTCAAATAACTTTGTAAATTAAAGCGCGATTGGTAATATCGAAATTCTCATTAAACATCAAGCTTTAAGATATTAACCAGCAACGGGACTACATGTGTGTTGCTATACCAATTCTTTTGTAAGCCACCTCTATAGTCCGATCGTGTGATGCAGGTCACGAGAATCGAGCACATCGTGGGAAAACAAAGATTTTATTGTGATGAACTAAGGTGTTCGCGAGCATAGCGTGTGCGGATCTTCAAAAATATAAAAGCATACGTCCTTTTTTGTTTTGAAGAATCGTATCCTTTACCGCCCGCCTGTTCCAGTTTTATACGCCCGTGAGTTTCTCCGTTACATATGTATATGCACATAGAAGTAACGAGTATTTGCATATATACCGCGCATCTCTCTTGGAAAAGCCTACATTCGGTGAAAGTTTTTTCGCCGGGCTAAGATTAATTAATTGCTTACTTGGTAAAAAAATTATAAACGACCATTGCAGCTTGCGCGCAGTTTTCGTAGCTTTTCTCGTCGGACGCTTTGATTATCGCGATTATCGTCGGTAAAACGCTGAAAGTAGAAGTCTTTGAAAGCCAATAAAATAATTCCCATTTCTTGCTTTTTCCAATCGACCGCGTAACACCAACCTATCATCGTTGAAATTGCACAGTCTCGTGCGTATCGCTGCAGGCAAACGCAGTCGTCGAGAATGCCATTGTCGGTGTCCTTGGAAAGCGAAATGCCAATTCGCGGTCCACTTACTTCGCGCTTGCGGGAGGGCATTGAACATGCGCCGCGAGAAAGGACACGAATTTTCGCGAAACAACGGCTTTCCTACCGCGCGACGCCCGGCCGTGCTAATGGAAAGTCTGTTTTTGGCCAGACAGGGTTCGAAGATCGATGATCGCGCGCTCATATTGACCGACGGATTGCCTTGCCTCGCGACCTTCGGAATCCTCTGGACTCTGCAGCGAAGGCGCGCATTATGTTTTCTTCGTAACTAGCTCCTGCCTGTGGCCTGCCCTTTCGCAATGCACTTAAGAGTTATGTTGAATTATTTGACGCCCGATAAGTTTTGCACTCAAGCTGGCTCGTCGGAACACAGAATTTTCGCTTGATCAAGCCTACTCATCTGCGAAAATACATGTAGCTAACAGAAACGCGAGGTGCGCTCTCTTCTAGCAGGCAAATTCCCAGAATAATTAATACGACATCGTTAAAACTTAAAAACGAACGCTGTAAAAATGATGATAACGGTTACTCAATTGTCGTGCCGGCAATTAAAACAGCACTAACGTTGAAACGCAGCGCGTAAATCGCGATCCGAGTTTCAGGTTTGGAGAGCGGGCGCGGCGAAACAACGGGACGGAGAGAAAAGAAACGGGAAGCGATCGCGCGTCGACGCACAAGAAAACGAAATCCCGAGGATGGCACAGTTTCCACTAACCCATAGAGAGCCAACGCGTCTCGCGCGCCAACGGGTCGCTGACCCCTCCTCGCGTTCGCCGCTGCCGCCGCTGCCGCCGCCGCCGCCGTCGGGCCACGCTTCGCCGTGAGATATACACGACAATTTGCATAACCCAAGCGCGGCAGGTGCATCTTGCTTATGCAACTTGACAAATTGCTGCGCGAGATCGAGCCGACGGGGGAAGCTATCTTTCTCCGTTTGCTCGCGCATTAGATTACGCGAACCGCGAGAAATGTATTTCTTACAAGTAGACGTTATGGCTTATGTAATGCATTTTCCTTAGGCTACGAATAGTTCTTTTGATGCGAGCGTAGTTGAGTCGACGTATGGCTACGCACAGGTGTTTTGCCGCTGGTATCGTATCAACAGGATTGATATTGTTATCATGATGATTAGTACATGACCTTGAGACATTCATGCGAAAAATATTTATCTTGTATGCATGTAACTTGTCACGAATAAATGATAATCAAAAATTTCATAATTTGTGAGTTCCTCGATCTAATATCGAACGCCATTTCTTTAACTTCGCTTTTCCTTACCTATTTCTTGACGTATGGGGTCTATTTAATGGAATACAATTAGCAATATCGTAAAATTTCACTCGCAATCCGCTCGACATTGATACAAAATCAAACTCAATCACAGAAAATTCTATAGGAGAAAAAAAACCCATATATTTGTAGCAAGTTGTCCTTAAAAGAACCTCGCCTGCCAACCACTTTTCCCGATGGTATTTTCACCTCTCGGCCACCCTCGTCAGAGAGAAGCGCGCATATACGCGTTTTCACTGGAAAAATCGTTAGCGAAGAAGAAAGTAACGTATCTCGCATCTGAATTTCAAAGTTCACGCGACCAGTTGATATAATCCCGCGTATGTAGTACCGGCGACAGTTGATAAATCGAGTCGCACAAGGGAAAGTCCTCGTCGTCGAAACGCGAGCGACGTTTTCTATTATAATTGTCAACTACCGATCGACGGCAGACATGATAGTTGACCGGTTTGCAATGTATTTTTTCTTCTCTCTCTCTCTCTCTCTCTCTCTCTCTCTCTCTCTCTCTCTCTCTCTCTCTCTCTCTCTCTCTCTCTCTCTCTCTCTCTCTCTCTCTCTCTCTCTCTCTTTCTCTCTATTTTATGAATAATTGTAGGAAAATAACGAGAGAAAATACCAAAGCCATAAAATACATTGCTGGAAAAACTTTTTCAATTTTTATAAATTATCCAGAGTTTCAGTGAAAATTTCGGAATTTCCGAATTCCCGAAGTATCATTATGAATTAATGTACAACTTGCAATGAATAGAAGTTAGGAGAGTTATTTGATTATATAAATGGTTAATTCATTTATGATTTCACGAAAAATAATTGCATAATTTGGGAAACAATAATCTAAAAAAAATTTTTTACTTTTAAAAAATTATGTAATAGTTCAAATCCCTTCGGGAACAGTACATTATTTTAATGGTTCTACTAAAATATTAATATTTCCATTTACTCATTTAATGTCGATCACATTAGATTACTAAGCGCAGAAAGTAAACGTCCATGTCTGAGAGATTCATTTATAATCTAATTCAGTTTTTACGCACACGCCGTCTATTGCGAAAGACCAAATTACAACAATTAGCCAACAACGAAAAAGAAAAACAAAAGGAAGCAATGTAAATAACCGGTCGCAAGTCGCCCCTAACAAGCGGCAATGATAATAAGTGGCATCAGTAAAACCGATAGTCAGGCTGCAATTTTCCTATCGTGTGCCGACTTTCGTTTAAAACGTTTTCAGCTCGTAACTTCGAGGTGTTGAAATACCAGGTCGAACGAAACTTTATGACCGCCTAGTGACATAATGGGTCGATCGTTTTGTTCTGGCGGATCTTTTTCATCCAAGACACAATTATGCCGGTAACGAGTATTTTGTATACTTTTGATGCGAAATACGACAATGCTTTCGAAAGTTGACGTACACTTAATTTAAAAGACTATAAACGTTAATTTCATTTTAGGATACTCGCTCTCGAAGGGGGGGGGGGGGGGGGGGGGCAACGATTGTGAAGAAATGGGGTCGGGCTCTTAAATAAAATATGAAAAAACAACGCCTCAAAATATTGCCTACTTAAAGAAACGAAAGTTTCTCCGAAAAAAAAGCCCATTCCGGGTAAAAAAGAGTCTCTCCGCTCTAGATCCGTTCGCCACTTTGCCTGTTTTCAGAAGAGGTCGTTGGCGAGGTTGAGGTCAGACCTAATCTGTCTCTCTCTCTCTCTCTCTTTCTCTCTCTTTCGAGAGCAAGGACGCGCGCGAGAATTTCTAAGCGCAGCCAGCGCAGCTACGCGACTTTCTCCACCGCGCGTGAGCGAGTCTCCCATCGCCACTGACGAAAATTTCAAAGACCTCCTTGAAGAAAAATTAAGCGCGTCGAGTTGCGAAATTATGTCTGTTTTGCGCTGTACACGTGGTGCTGCGTAGCGACTGCCGTGATTTTGTTTTCTAATCGACTTCCCTCTGGGATTATGATCCGTTTAGTATATGGTATGCACGAGTGACTGTTGACCTACTTTTCGTTTGGGAACGTGCGATTCTTTCGCGCGAGTTTCCGATCGTGCCGACGGATTTTTCGAATCGGTTAATCGATATCATTTAATGGCACGTCGGCGAATCTTCTTTTCAATTAGCAGATAGTGGCAGCAACGATGAATGCAAATCGCGTGATGAAACAGAATTACCGCACGAGTAGTTTGATTTCTTTCAATCTGCTGCAAGTATGGTACGTTGCTTTCCCGAGTAAATCGAACAAAACTTACAAACATCAATCGAACACACCACCTTTGCCATCTCCATGATTAAGTGCATAAGGCAAGCGGTGCAGCCATAGAAAAAAGATTTCCAAACCAATCGTAACCTACATAATCTCCCATTAGCGCTGTCAGTCGCACATCGAAGGATTTCGCTTACTGAAAAGGAGCAAGTCGTCGAGCTGGACAATGGCAGCCACCGCAAAGTCGAGCAAGCGCGCCCACACTTTTTACACGTGTGAGGGCTTTTTTCGAGGCACCTGCTTTTCAGCTGAACTTTCTGTCTCTCTCTCTCTCTCTCTTCTCTCTCTCTCTCTCTCTCTCTCTCTCTCTCTCTCTCTGTCTTTCGAGTGCGCGAGCGAGGAAGCCGGAAAAAAGTAAGAGCGCGTCGAAAAAAAAGGTTTGAAATTCGAAATACAATCATCGTCCATGCGCGACCTCAAAAAAAAAAAAGAAAAAAAATAAGAATCGAAAGAGACAATAGGATGCTTTGCGTGAAATGTAAAACGGGTCGCTACAGCGGCGCCTGCGAGTGCAACGAACCTCTATGCGCTTTATAATACGTTCGATCGATCGGGGAGAAATCGTTTTTATCGCGCGCATCCGTGGACCGTGAATGTTGATTGCTGCGGTGCAGGAAGAGTTTCAATGAATGCATTGGTTTTTTTTCCTTTAAGTTCTTTTTTATATATTTTATTGAGAAATTACTGTTTTTTTGTATCTTTCTCAGCGGTTTGGGGTTTAAGTTAGGAAATTCACACCAGTAAAAGAGATTTCCCGTTTTCTGGTTTTGCTATATATAGATATTTTTTTTCATGACTTGAATTCCCATAAATTGAATCAAACTTACGTGAATGAAAATTCAACGAATTTTTAAATATTATGTAATTTCCGTAAGAATAGAACAAAAATAAAAAGATTAAGAAAATAATATGATCGCTAAATTACGTACTATAGCAATAGTTTGTTACCAATTTGCAATATATTTTTATATCAAAAATATTGGTCTTCAAATAAGAAATACTTTAAAAATCATTTCATAGTAATCCTACTTCCTCCCATCCTCCTCCTCCTATTATATATTATATATTTATATAAAGGAGATAAACTGGAAAGTGTCGCTTTTTATTCGTGATCTGATTGGCTCAGAGGTAGTCACGTGGGTTCCATCATATGATAGCATGTATGAGTATATGTAGTATATGTACACCTGTATGTACACAAGCCATTATCAGCACAGTAGCTGACATATTCAACAAATTCATGCTAATAAATAACTCAAGTTGTTTTACATTGATTTTATATTAATTAATTGAGTAAATAAAAAATAAGTAAGAAATTTCGTATGAAAAGTAAATAGTATGTACATTCATTCAACGGCCTAATCTTGAAATAACATTATAAAACAATTTTAATTTATTGAATATCTGTTACAACGTTTAGCTTCGAATAAATATTATTCAAGATGAAGAGAAACAAAAATCAATAGATTGTTTTATAAAAAAAATACTGTAAAGTAACTTTGGCTGATGTGGTGAAGAAATTCATTCATAAATATTGTTTGAAATTAAACTTATAAATGTAAATATAACCTTAAAATTGTTACGGATGAATAGATAAAAAATAACAATAATGTTGTGAAAGTGAAAATGTTAAAGAAGAGTTCGCTATAAATAATGCTATAAACTACCCGAAATCTGAAAGAGGAAACATCTGTTCATATGAAGATATCGTACAAAAAATTTTAAATTGTAGACAGATATATTTAAATATAAGAAATATAAGCAATCTCATTAACATAAGAAAGGAAATTAAATTGTTCGCCGCCGCTAACAGTACCAGGTATTTAGAAAAGGTCGAAGGAAGAGATGAACTTAATACATTGTCCATTATCTATGGTTAATTAGCTATACCTAAAGATCTACTACGTTATTAGGTTTGAAATTATAACTAAATTTGTAAATATCAAAGGAACTGGATTTTTATTTGCGAATTAATGTTGACGAATGTTAAGCATGTAAAATCATAGAACTATTTTATGTACACGGTATATTTTATAATAGTTTTGCTTTGATTTTAACATGAAATTTAATATTAATGCAATCGAGAGATGAACGCGCGAAACGTGCTTGACGATACTAGTTATAATTGAAATCAGAACTACTTAGTCTATTTTGCTGTCTAATGTACTCAATTTTACTCATTTGTCATCTAATTATAAAAAATAAAAAAGCAAACTAATCGACGGAGGAAAGTTAGAATGGCCAAATTTCGCTATGTACCATAAATTGGTTATTTACCGCGCGGTAAATAAATTCTCTTTATCCGCTCAACTTATTTACCCTCACTTGACAATTAATCGCGAAACCTTCTTCTCTCTCTCTCTCTCTCTCTCCCTCTCTCTTTCTCTGTCTCTCTTGACAGTCGTTACGAAATCCGTTCTCCAGGCGGAAGACGTATAGCCGACGTAAACAGCATCCGCGAGAAGTTTCCCCTAGCTGTTCTCACTATCACGAATCTCGCATGTACACGCGTCCATGCATAATCGGCCTTTACGTAACTGGATCAGGCGGCTGGCGGAGAAAGCTCTCCGCGTGAATTGTCGGCGAGAAAAATTTGTCGAAACGTGAAAGCCGCGAACGAGTTTTGATTGACACGATAAACTTTTGTCAAACGTTGACGGATTAAAGATCCGATTACTTTATTTACAAATGCGCGTGCGCATTGCTGTTGATCATAGTGAGACGCGTCCAAGTGCTTTCCTTTCACTGAGCGGATGATACGTGGAAATAAATTAGAGACTCTGAAAGTGGGCTGCCGTCGAAGAAGTTCTTCAATATAAAGTTGGTGCGCAAAAGTGATAAAGATCTTTGTGCTTTAACGGCGCTAATTCACTCTGAAAAATCGTTTCGCTGTAAGACTTCTATGCACTTTTAAAAGCTCTATCAGCCGGTTCGCGGTGTGTCTTGGCGTGGTTTTTTGTGTCGTCTACGGTTTTACGAAAGTGAGTGTCGAGTTTGAAGGATACGTTATCCTACGTTAAGAGATAAATTGAAAGCGACTCGTTCGACTTAGTGATTCGAATAATTAAAATTGTTCCGATAAATGGCAATCACTTTCAGCGAATAGCAAGCTTAATGTAATATTTCATCTCTCTTGACATTGAAAATTTTGGTGCATTTTACGAGTCAAAAATAAAAATTTATCACTAGAATAAAAGAGCCGCTCTGTTGCAAATTTATTAAGAAAAAATTAAAAGAGAAACGGAATTCAAAGTATATTCGAAGATTCAATTTTGACACTGAAAAGAAAAGCAAAAGTTTATTTGGAACTCTCGAATTATGCTAAAATTAAAGATCACACGGTTCAGACCGTGCACACACACACACAAAAATGAAACTATTCACTTTGCATTAGTTAGACTACTATAATTTGTTTGACTTTTACCTATAGCAATTCTCTTTGAATGTTTTTTCGTGTTTTTTTTTAATATTCTATTCTACGTCCAACTTGAATCCTTAGTCAATTATAATTGATGTAGCTATTTTTACAGGTCTAATTATAAAGTATCAATAAAAAATGTTTATCTTTTAATTAGATAAAGAATGATACACACGTATAGTAAGAAATGCTTAGGAAGTTACTACTACACGAAAATTTGTAGGAGGCATATTTAAAAAATTAAAAGTCCTGTGATAGATATATATGCTAAAGTCATTGATAGGATATGAAGAAAACCTGAAGCAGATAATTATTTTGACTATGATATGATATCAACTCAATTGTCGCAGGACTTCTAATTTTTTAAATCCGAGTGACAAAGAAAATTATTGTTTCTTACAATAATACTATTTTGTGATGCTATTTTTGTTTCCTCTATTCTTGACAATTTTTAACGTACACTAATTTGTTTACTATTATTCATACACGCGGTGATCATTTTCAATTCAAATTCATTCTATACTTTGTCTAACTAGTTGAACATTAAAACTTGACAATTTTCAAAAAAATAAAAGTGCCTGGTATTTTCACGATATTCCGTAACAGCAACGGTTAATCGGAAATTACCTGTGGCATTATCCGTGTTGTTTTGTTCACCGCACGGGAATTAGGAAACAAGCGAGAGAAACAGTAGTTTCGCGAGCAAAGCTTGTTCGGCCGACCGGCTCGGCGATCGGCAGCACCTGACACGAACCAGTCGTTATTAAAGTAACTATTACACTCGGACTTGTATAGAAGTAACTATTACAAAAAATATAAAAGTCCAAAGCATGGGCACCAAAGATATTATCTATGCACACTTCAAACGGACACAAGATGTTCAACTATAATGGCTCATTTTGTTTTCATTACTACTCATTACTACTCGTTATAATCAAAGAAGTTGGTGGTTTTTATTTTTGTTTAAATGCACGGATGGAGGTTAATTTTCCGTAGCTAAGTGCTGGGTTTGTAAACTTCCATCCTATGTATTTGATTGAACCTATGGTAGATGGGAAATGCTTTTTTATTTGCAATTCACATTGACGTTTTAATGAGGAATTAAAAATAGTTTTTCGAAAGCGAATGTACAGGTTGACTTCGTCAATCGCTTTTTCATCAATCGCTCGCAGCTAAGAGCATGAATTTGTCCGCTGTTTTCGGCGGTAACCGAAACATCATTTGAAAATAACGTGGCGCGTTACAGTACTGGCTCGTATACCTTGGCGCGTTTCATTCAGTCGTCTGCTCTCGAGCAAGATCGGAAAATCCGCACCGACGCGAACGCGACTGCGTCACACGAAGCGTTGCATCCTTGCGCAAGTTCGAAAGAAGTGGTACTCACCGATGAGAGCCGAGCAATGAAGGAGAAGAAGCAGTGTAACAGGAATGTTGAGCAGTTTGCCGATCATCTCTCCTGCTCAGTCGTCGAAGTCACTCATCGCACTGGCCATGGTCGCTCGCCATTACTCAACCGGATGGA
Organism: Phymastichus coffea; assembly: GCF_024137745.1. Lineage (NCBI taxonomy): Eukaryota > Metazoa > Arthropoda > Insecta > Hymenoptera > Eulophidae > Phymastichus > Phymastichus coffea. Next base: position 194,601 of record NW_026707004.1, on the reverse strand, counting down.
TTATCCGCGACTTTCTCGCGTTCGCGTTCTCGATGCCAAGAGGATGCACTTCAGCAGAGCGGCGCGTTCGCCTGCCAGACCGACACTGCCGAAGCGAGCGGGGCTCTCGCAGGTGAGAGTCAGCCGACAGACTGTGTGGCCTACTATAACAGAACCTCGCTCCCACCATGCCGCGTTTACAGTGTCACGCGGGCTGCAGTGTGCCTTCCGTTGTTTATATTTTTTTTTTTTTTGCTTACGGGAGTTCTTTCGGGTTTTTGGGCGATGAGAGGCACGACGACGCTTTCGTCGAAACTCGGTGAATAATCGCAGGTCGCTCTGCGGACGAAGCTCCAACGAGCGATGTGATCGTACAGGCTCGTTAATTGAAGACCGTTAATTGCCGCTTGATTTCGCGCGCGCGCCTCGGCGATCGCGAGTCGCTCCGACAAGAGCGCGCGTGCGAACGGCCGTCGCGCGAGCGAGCGCTGACCGGAATTACGCGACGCGGAGCCCCCGCGGCGGACAATGGGTAAGCCGATTAACCACTATAATAATAGAGGCAGGCTAGACTATTTTGATTCGCTGGCGAGGATGATGGAGCTAGACTTTGGTCGATGCCTCCTCCTCGGAAGTTTTATGCGCAATTCGTCTGCGAGGCAAAGTGCCGCGGCAAATTGGTTCCTCGTCATTATAGTCAATTAATTGTGCCACTGTTGTTGCTTTCGGCGAAGCTCGTGAATTGTCGACGTCCGAGTGAGCGTCGAACAGAGCTTGATATTTAATTAGCGTCGCCGATATTCTTCTGAAAACAGTTCGAAGCGCGCGGCCTACTTCCTTGGCGACGATTTGAACGCGCAGGTAAGAACGAAGAGGACAAAAACGGTCTCTCACGGAAAAAAAATCCATTATCATTTCATCTCTAACGAGTAATATGCCTGTCTCGGTCGTCATCTTCACGGTCACGCTCGTACATCTCGTAACTCGCGAGGTCCCGTAAAAAAAAGTACAGGAGAGCAGGAGGAGGAGGAAGGTGCGAAGCGTTGCACCCACAGCCGTTACCGCCTCGTTATTGTAATTGGACTTTTGTGGGCCTGGCGCGCTCGACAACGCTCGAGCGTACATTGTTTTCAGTTACTCGACCCAAATGTCCGAGAACTCATCGTCGCTGGGAGAAGAAAAAAAGGAAAAAACGAAGAGCCGATCGTTAATTAAGCCACGTCGCTTAAGACATTCTCGCAATTAATCGCTTAATGAGGGCTGCTTTGCTTCTGCGGCTTGCGGCTATGATTCATACTTTCATTACGAGCGCATGGGTTCGCTAGCTTTTTTTCTTTTTTTTTTTTTTTTTGACGTTTTCCAAGGAACTCTCGAAAGGTAAGAACGTCGACTGACGCTCAAGCTATTTGGAATATGAAACACAGTTAACAACTAGAAATGTGCCCTCCCATCTCTTCGTTTTGAAATTTGCATTATTTATTCGCAGAGAATTCATTTTAGCTTGATATACCGATGTGAAAAAATACTCGGAAGCCTGCAGTTAAAATCATGCTCATTCCTAAATACTCAATATTTGTCGGGAGAATCATTGCGCAAATGGTTTTTCGGATAAATAAATATATTTTTCAAATAGCCTTTTTCAAATAGAAAGTCGAATTAGGCAATGACGGCTAAATCATCTCATGAGCTAGCGAGGCGCACATTTATTAAGAATTGAATGAAACGAATGAAAAAATTTCAGTGACGCAAGAAACTGTTCTCATTGAAAAAACCGACGAAACTACGCAGCGTCGTGGAGAAAAGTAAGCGAGTTACTTTTGAAACATTGACAGGCAAGAGCTGCCTCTTTCGATTGACATTGCACTCGTCCCATAAGTGATTCACTGTCAAGAGAACGACCGTGTCGCATAGTCAACTAGGCTAACGCACGTGTTTTATAAGAGATACGCTGTAGGTTGCTGTGCATTAACGGTTTTGTTTGTTTGTTTTATTTTTTTGCTTCACGTAAGAGCGATGTAGGTATTTAAACAGAGACGCGCATTGAATTCGCTTTAGGATTAGTAGGCCTGCGAAGTTTACCCAGTTACACGCTCTACTGTTAGCATCTATGCACTTGTATATTCAATTTGGATTTGATGATTGATACCACTATTTCAATCTAAAATTCTCGGAAGTTAAATTTAACGTTAATAATTGCTGTAAAGCGCTTATTGATATTCTTAACGGCTAGGGCTCTGCTATAGTAATTTTATTTGCCTTGGAAAGAATCATTTTACATCTTATCCGTGTTCCATTGAATGGCGATACTTTGAAATTTTTTTATTTTTTGAATCCTTTTGTTTATATTATATGTCTAAATTTGTAGTGAAATTGTGGTTACTGTTATTTCGGGAGCAGCGATAAAATGAAAAAATTAATATTTGAAAGGTATGGTAAAACTATTAAGAGGCTCGGATGACAACTACTGGCACTCCCAAGCGGTAATGAGTGAATTGCGACCGACGGTCCAGATGATAGAAAAGAGAGAGAAAAAATGACAGCCGACAACCTCTGATGATTAGCTGGTAGTTGTTACATTGTCCAGACCTCTGTGCTTGTTAAAGATAACCAAACTGGAAACTGCCAGAACGCTGATCCTGGACTATACGCACTGAAGTAGTCGAGCTGAAGAATAAATTGTGATGACAAACTGTGAGTACGACGGTAAAAAAAGTCAAGATTCCATAGAGTGCGGACGCTTAGTTCTTAGCTATTTCTTGGTTGCGCGTGTGGTAGACGAATTTTTAGATATTTTTACAAAACGTTTGTCACGATTAACGTTTAGATGAAATACAATCAGTATAATTAAAAAATTGGATGTATTTATTATTAATCGTTTTGAAAAGTTGCAGACACGAGGATTGCCGTAATTTATTAAAGTGTTGAAAAATCGATTTTAATTAACGATTGACTGACATTTGTGAAACAAGTATCAAAAAAATGAAAAACTTCTTTTTTTATTTTCGATCAAAGGACGTAAAAATTTTTTGAACATTGAGCTCAGATACGTCTACTAGATAAATGAATTCATTCCGAAATTTTAATGAAACGTTAACAGTGATAAGTTACGGAAGATACACATTGAATACAAGCCGACATCTCTTTCTCATTGCACGTGATTGGAATGCAAAAAAGAACACCGTTCACAATAGCAATCAAGTTATCCTCTCGAGCTCGTAATATTTATTAGTGTAGTTACATTCCTTAATGGCCATGATTAATTTTCATTCATGACTATTAGTGACGCGACGCATACGTATATCAAGCTCGATTCGTGGTAGCCATTTTCATGAAAAGAATGACATTTGGAAGAACTGTCACTAAACACTGCCAGCTGTCATCGACACGTGAAAAGCTGGATAGACACGGCGATTTCTCAAGCCGTAAATCACAAGCGACGGTGAAAAAGAATCAGAATTACAACAGAGCAAGAAATAGCCGGCGCTACGCTCGCAGAAAGTCGGCGAATGTAATCGTCGCAATGGCATCACAGCGCGAAGTTTTCACCGAGATCGAGAGGAAGTGCCTCGCGACCGTGCTCTGTGTCATAGCGAGGCGCTAATTGATCGTTTCCCCCGGAGTCGCGCGCGCGCTCGCGGCTAATTTGGCGCAACGAGAGACGACGAAGACGCCAGCTTCCGTTTCCTGGATCAACGACAGCGAAAAGCCGAAGCGTATGGCCACGCGCTTGCGCATTGTCACTTTCGCCCGTGCGAAAGCCCATCCGGTGATATCGCAATTACTCGCGCGCGCGTCGGACGCGAAAAATCGGAGAAAGTGCCAGCAGCGCACGCAGGCGGCGTCCCTTCTTCATTACGCTCCTTTTCTCCTCTCCTCGTATTTGAGAATTTTTGGGAGAAAGCCCGACCAGCCGGCCAATTCACTCTTCTTCTTTCTCTCGGCTGGCCTTCTCAAGGCTGATCGATTTCTGGGCCATCGGATTTGGTCACGACGGATCTGTCAAAGAGGGTACGCGGTGCGCGATGATGTCTCGTGGTAAGCCATCCGAGGGCAATTTTTTCCGCGCTGCGCTCAATTTCAGTTTCAATCGCGCGATTATTGCGAATTCCTCTCGAAACATGCAATTGCCCGCATAATGCAACACCTCAAAAATCTTGAGTTACGTAAATTTTTGCAAATGCATCAATGTTTCGTCATTTATTTTACATATAATTTTCACGCAATGTTCGTTCTCTAATATTACGATACACGCGCAGTGATCGAAGAAAAAGTATATATGAAACATTGATTAGATAAAATCCAAATTCCTTTTTCGATTCATTAACAACGAAGCACCAAACGCGCATTGTTATTTACTTAAAGTTATTTAAAGATCACAATTGAGGCGATACACTTGAATACAAGGTACACTATCAAGTAACATTGATATTGCGATAAATGCGGCTCAGTCTCGAACGTAAACCCGTCGATGCCAGAGCGTTTTTTTCTTTTTCTTTCAACGATCACGAAATGCTCAGAAAGGGCAACGAATAATAAATTTAATAATTTAACCACTACCGTAACCAAATTTTTGCAGTACTCGAGAAAATGAAGTGTTCGTTGGATTCGAATGTCGTGAAAGAGAAAAAATTTCGTATTGCGGGAGCTGTAATTTTAAGCGTCTTTGTGATAACTGTCATTGTACTTTGTTCTACTTTATTGAGTGAGCGATTAAAATTTTCTAGTTGTATAAATTGTTTTGGAAACACGAACATGTTTTTATTTCTGTTTTCAAGGAGGAAACAAGGATGACTCGAACTCAGATGACAATTCTACAAATGTACCATCTCCATTTTCAAAAGTGCTGATTGTGCAGATAGATAATTCCGACCTTTGGGCTTTGGATCTCAATACAAATGATTCGAAATATCTAATCAGAAATTGGAAGAATCGAATACATTCGTTCGACATTTACAAGAACAAAACGATATACATTGGAAGTTCCGAGTCCGGGGAGCCTATCAAATCTTCTTCGGAGCAATATCCTGATGTATTACAACCGATGAACTGGGCAGCTGATAAAATTGAAGTGGACTATGTCAATGGAAAAGCATATACCCTCGATATGTCGACTTCGAATATCAATATCTTTGACTTGCGAGAAAATTATTACAATATCGTCATGTCATACCATCGTGGATTAAAAGATATCGCACTGGACTCTGCGAGGAGACTTATGTTTGTTCTAACGACATCATCGGTAATAGCACAAGCATTCGTCATCATTGATAAAAAAAGTGACGAATATAATGTTAATCTTCTTACAGATTGAGAGAGCGAGTATTGATGGATCGTCACAGCAAACGGTTATCGCCACCACAGCTCTCTCCGCGTTTACAATAGATTACGAAAACCAAGTTTATTACGCCGACTTGGAAGATATCAGTGCTGTGAGTTACGCAGGCCAACAACCTCGAAATGTAACGAAGATTTTTCATGAAGTGATCAGTATGGCCGCGCTCGAGAATGATTTATTTTGGCTGTACAAATCTTACGACTCCGGAAATTCGATTTTGTACTCGTGCAAAATTGCCAATGGCAGTTGTTCGGGTGTTTCCACATTGGAATTATCCGGCGCATTGTTACAAATCAAAGCATACAAATTTGACGATAGGCAAATTTCGAATCTATGCGATAATCGTGGCTGCCAACACATGTGCATCATGAACTCGACTGATTCGAGTCGTTGCGTCTGCTCTATTGGCTGGCAATTGAATGCCGATTTAAATAGTTGCAAGCAAGCCGATGATTTTCTGCTCTACATGGAAGGAGATTACATGAAATCTCAAATTTTAGACGATTTGCATGAGTCTTTCATTGATGCCATCCTGCCTATTAAAATGAATGTTTCATTGTCGAGAGAACATAATTTCGATGTTGATGTGGAAAACCGTATGTTATATTTCAGTAACGAACATAGTATGTATCAAATGGACCTGAGACCTCATGGAAGGCAGATTAAATTAACAAGTAATGACACTCCCAGCACAATTATTATTGCTATCGACTGGATATCGACTAACTTATATTACACATATACTGAAGCATATCAATATGAAAACACTGAGTGGTTTAAGACACATGTCAGAGTACATAATATGCGATCTGTAAAATTATTTGAAAATGATCTTATTGTCCATTCGCTGTCTCTGCATAATATTACATCGATGGTCATTCATGCAACTAGGGGAATTTTATTTTATACAGTTATTAGATCGGAAGAGATCGTTTTTTATCCCGACCTCGCTAAGATGTATCTGGACGGTAGCTCGCATATTATTTATGATGAAAATTTGTCAATCGCTAAAGATCGAAATATTCTCGGTATCGACTGTGAAAATGATAGACTATATTGGTTTAACAAAGTTAAAGACACGATACATTTCATTGATTTAGACGGCGTTATTACCGTCAAAAACATCAGTATAAAGCTTATCGCGGATCCTGTAACGATGAGTATCTACAAAAACTGGCTATACATTTGTACTTCAAAGAGCGTGTGGCGTATCGACAAACTAAGTGGCGAACACCCTATAAAAATCTTACCGCAGTTTCAGCAGAATACGCAAATGATATTCGGTGCCAAAGTTTTCAGTCAAGCTATACAGTGCAAAGACAAAACTCACCCATGCACGATAAATAACGGGGCATGCCAGCGTTATTGTTTTGGTGTGCCTTCGGCAACGGGAACTTTAGACAAAGTTTGTGCATGTAATCAAGACGAAAAGCTCAATTCTGATGGTCTAACGTGCTTCAAAAAAGATTGAATGTATACATTGCTCAATTATCCGCATGCATGACATTTGAATATCCGAATACAAAAAATAAATGAAAACGATCGACAGATTGCAAATTAAAGGTATTTCTCTACGGATCTCTAATGATGTATAAATTTCGTCACGTTGTCTTATCTATAATGGGATTTAGATATTCTCAGCGCGCGAAGCGAACTTTTACGGAAACCGTTGCGACGTAAATGGTCCGAACAGCCTTTCCCTTGCCATCTAGAGACATACTGAGAGTATTTTTAGAATGAAGCATCGCGATTCAAGTTCGATTTTTTTTTCATCGGCGCACAATAAGCCGCGCGACATCGAGAGGCCTTACAGCCCGCGTGTGCAAAGCCATATCCGGTTGGTACGTATTGGGCCTTGTTTTTCGACGTATAGCCCGAGGAAAGAGGCCACGCGAGCGGCTACTTTTTGGATACTTTCATCTTTCTCGAGGCCGTTAACGGGCAAGTTCAAGGACGTTATTTTGAGTGTATTCCACAGTAAAATCGCGCGATAAGATTGATTTTTGTGTCGATTGGCACGGCTACCCTAATACTATTACACTATGTTACTACTTATTTTCCCATTTTGAAAGTTCGACTCCTAATCATAATTTTTAATTTTATTGAACTGAGATTTTTACAGATAGCAAAATGCAATTGATTATATTAACAATCATAAATTAAAATTTATCATTGAAGCAGCAGCTGTAAATTAACATTGAGAATTTTGATAGATGTCTAATATCTACAATATCTTGATCTTAAAACTATCGCTTTGTACAATCGTTAGCATCATTTAACTGTTGCATTTAAGTATCTGCCTCAAAAGCATCATCAGCCAGTATCTGCCGCTCCTGCGAAGTGGCAAAATGACTACCTCGCAGCGTTATTCCGCGATGTACCACGTTTGTGTAACGATGACGTAAAATTTTTTCAGGCAGGAAGATCCTTTCAAATGGAAATCCAGTGTATGCAGTTGGCACCCTTATTGAATGCTATTTTTTCACGATAATATCAACTGTCGATTATTATGCGTGAAACCGCTTCTAAGCGAAACAAGGTTCATTGGTCAGCATCCACCGTTACTCTGTCATCTTCAGTGTATTAATAGTCACCTACTTGAAGGCGCATCGCACAATACGTTTTCCTGCTTCACGTGCTTTGGCACTCTCACATTGGCATTCTCGACAAAATAAGAGATCCTGGTTCGATAAAATAAAATATCCTTCAGTCGAATTTTCCTAGTCATTAAATATACGGTACAATTTATATATACAATTGATAATATAAATCTATGGCTACGGGAAAAATTAGTTAATTTATCTTGTTTTCAATTTAAACATTTTTTTTAATTGTCGCCTTCAACTTTTAATCTTTCATCATTTTTATTTTATACTGAGTAGGCATATGTACCTTTAATTCAATAGTAAATAAAAGTAGGTAAAGTATTTTATAATATCGCTCATAAGTACATACCCATACACATATTATTTTTATTAATCGAAAGAAATCTAAAACTTGTGTAGACTATTTTTGCCGACTTCAAAAGAAAGGGAGGTACTGTGCTGAACCTTAATTTTGTTATGTATGTCCCGTTTTATGATTGACTCGCTTATTGAAATATAGCTTTGCGAATAATTGTAGAAAATAAATTTGCCATTTACTTTTTGTTAATTAATTTGGTTACTTTCAAAAATCAACACAGAAAGGATTTTATTTTATTAAAAAAATATTGATTTATTATTTCTTTATGAATAGCACAATAATATCTAAACAATTTACTAATTACTTAAAAATTGATTTTACGAAATAACTTATATAAATGTTTGTTCACATTATTACAAAATTCATTTATACAAAGAAATATTTTTATACGTATTAAACAACTTGAAACTAAAAAAAACCAATGACAAAACTTGTCTTTACACAGTGTTGATTTTTTGTTAGTTTTAAAAAGCACATAATAAAAGAGTCGCAAAACAGCACCCGTGTAATCACTAAAATTAATGATTTAATTAATCGTATCTTCATGACTTGTACTTTTCAAATTTTTTTTTTTTTATTAGTAGCGTCGAACTCTCTCATCTTTTTAACAGCCTCAAAGATGTCATCGGCTAATAATTGCGGCTCTTCCAGAGCAGCAAAGTGACCACCCTTTGGCATTTTCTTCCTGTGCACCAAGTTGATAAAATGATCCCGCAAAAATAATTCCGATTGAAATATTATTTCGTGTGGAAACTGTGCGCAGGCACTTGGAACTGTAATCGGCACACTGCAAACATATGAGTATGTATTTGGAGTGTAATCTTTTTTATTATAAAAAATTTGGATATTTAATAAATTTTACGATTGTAACGGTGTAGGCTGGTCATGGCCTACACCGTGCGTCCCCTTTCTCTCTTCGATATTGGCAAGGGCTCAAGGCAGGCCTCTGGCGCACGTATATTTTTCGTGCCTGATGCCAGCCTTTTGTTTCAGCATCGGTTTCTCTCTTCCACCAGAAAGAGAGAGAGAGAGAGCAGCAGCTGTACTAGGGTGTTCACAGAAGGAATCTGACAATCACGAAATGACACGAATTCTGACATATGGAATGTACGTAATACGTTGTTTTTGAGCTAAAAAATACTCGAGATGTTTAAATTAGCGTCTTATAAACACAATAATAGCAATAGAATACATATAACAACTTTCCGCAAAATGTTAATCTTTAAATCATATATATGACACGAATAAAGCGGTTATCCATGTCATTCTGTGTAATTTGAAATCTGCGCTCACACAAAAATTATTGAGATATTTTATTATCATAATTGATCCTTAAGAATGCTACTGAGATGATTATTTAAACATTTCGAGGGTTTTTCAAGCTAAAATATCCTATTATGTATATTTGTCATGTCAGAATTCGTGTCATTTCGCGAGTGTCAGATTCTTTCTGTGAACACCCCTAGTGGACCGGCACGGCTGAACTAGTGGATGAGTTTTCGTTTATTTATTGTATATCGAGTCGGTGATGAGATGGCAAGGCGCTCACATGCCGGCCATCTCATTTAGTTGATAAGAAATTATTGCGTATTAGAGTGTTTTAATCGTCATCGCTCAAGGTAGCGATTTTAAAATAAATATATTTCGTTGGTAAAACGTGAGAGTAATTATTGCGATCGCCTTTCCTCTTCCGCCTTCGTGGGAGCGATTTACCGCCTCCCTTACCTCCTCCTTGATTAATTAGGTGATAGCAGGAAAGAATTGCCGACCAAGGACGGCCGACGCTATTACACGATAAATGAACTACCGTCAACAACGTAGTTTGAATGTAAGTTTTTAACGAGTAATCTTATTACCTTTTCAAAACATTTAAGCGATGCGGTAATTATCTCTGAATTATCAAAATTCTTGACAGTACTGAGTAAGATCAGCCTATTTATCTTTTTACGTAACATGCATTTGATTATGCAATATAATTTTTAATACATAAAACATAAAGCTCAAAATTGGAGCGCATCGTCTTACCTGGTCATTATATAATTCAAAAATCGCTTATTGAAAGTCTCGGCGTAAATGCGGAATGCACTGGTGGATTTATTGGGTACCCAATAGTACATCAAATTGTCGATCAATTCTTCCATCGTGAATTTTTCTAGCAGGCCACCATCATCTCGTAGCTTATATGCTAAATTTGTTGCTGTAGAAAATTTGTCCAAAATGTAGGCTGCTAATCCAGCTGGCGAGTCGCTCATTCCAACACCTGCGTTATATAATGAGTGAATATATATTTTCATAATTACATTTTACTTTATCTTTCAGTTTAATTCGAATGTTACAATTAAATAAATGCATTAATTTATATTTATAATCTCTGCAATTATAATTTTCAATATTGGCGACTACTTTTCTATGGACCCATAAAAAGTTCTTTTCTGTTAAATATTTTATCGGTTTTACATTGTCATTACGGAGTGATTGTGTACTTGAAAATTCATGCATTATTCTTACAGAGAAAAGCTACAAACAAGAAGTGTTACATAATGAATCTTGGATTCACCTGTAACTTTAAGAATCTTTTCATAGATAAAAATATGTAAGAAACCACGTCCATTCGTCCTATCAATCGATATTTGAAGAGCTACGGGCTTTTTTCATCCAATCTATCAAAATATATGACTCTTTTAAAATGAAAATAGTTTCTAATAAATCAAAATTTACACTGTTATAAAATTTATCATTGTGAACTTTAAAATACTTTTTTTAAGGAAGGCACTTGTTTGATTTTTTCTAACGTTGAAGCAGTTCCATTCTTTTTCTAATAAATCCGTTTTTTCTGTTAATAGAAATTCATCTGAGTTTTTATTAACTATTAAATATTATGAACACTCATGAATGTTTATATTACAAATTATCGATATTTTGAGAAAGTCAACATTTTCATAGATTCCATGAAAATAACTGATAACTGTATATAGTAGCCTTGTGGGTTAGGGTGAATGGACGCGTATTCTTATATTGTTATAGATGGAGAACTCTCTTCTCAGTTCCCTATAGGTATTTTCATAATTTTACGAAAAACACTTCATTAAAATTTGACTCTCTAGCACACTGAGTTTTATCACAATTCTTATCGTGAAGCAGGCAAATAAGAAAAAGGGGGTAAAGAAGGCAAAAAATATACCAAGTGTGTCAGGTTTGGTGGCCTGCTCGTGTAGGTAACCGGTCTCTTCGAGGCCTCTGTAGAAATGTTTGAGTAGGGGGAACATCAGCGGTACTTCGTCCTCAGGTATGAATAACGGCCAAAGGCTATAAAAGCCCATCTTTATCCAGGTCCAGACGCGAAAAACTACGCACATATTCGAGTGCATCCCCAGCACACTAAACAAAAGTTATTGCATTGTTGTTTTAAGAAATTATTTTCTCCGATAGATAAACGGTTCTTTTGTATTTGTTCATTTTCGCAAAGATTATTTTTGTTAACGAAATTTCATTTTTTATTTTAACAGACCAGAAATACATTCTCGTGAATGTATTTCTGTCGAAGTAATTTCGGTTCGAAAATATAATATAATTGCTGTTATCTCTTGTAATTAAAAATGATAATGAAAGAAAAATAAAATTTCGCATAAGCTACTTGTGATGAAACGTATGGTGAAGATGTTGCATTAAATTGAAAAAAAAAATAATTGCAAAATCCGCGTGCGAACGTCTGAGATATTTAAAAAATAAAGTCTCACTGTTGAGGATACATCGAAGCCATATTAGAGGTGATACTGGCACCCCAATCACCGCCTTGCGTGTACCACTTGTCAAAGCCGAGTCTTAACATGAGATTCTTCATTACGAGAGCTATTTCGACGGTACCTAGACCAGCTTTAGCGGCAGCATCAGAGTAACCGAAGCCGGGCAGCGAAGGTATTACAACTTCGAATACAAAGTCGTAATTGGGTCTCGGTGTCGTCAACATCGGAATTATCTTATAGAATTCAACCACCGAGCCTGGCCAGCCGTGCTGAAGATACAATGGTAAAATTTTGAGCTTGTGGTCTTTAGGTAGTTGCGGCTTCACATGAATGTAGTGAATGTCCAGTCCTGTTGGCCATAGAATATCATTGTTGTCATCAACGTAAACTACTAATTAAAAAGCCTGTTTAACTCATCTCTATTATTAATAACGTCGTCCGAATGATTTTCATGTAGACGGTCTGCAAAGTTTGGCGTAACTCTACATAGATATAAATTATAGTACATACTGCAATTATTAGTTACGAAAAACTTTCTCGTCTCTATAGTTAAATTGCAAAAAATACTGCCGCATTATTATCTACTAACGATTAATGATTATATAGTTGACATCCAAGTCGAAAAAGATATAACGGTACACACATGTATGTCTCGTAGGCGAATAGAGAAATAGCGTTTAGCTAATTGTCGGATTTTTCTATTCGCCTATGACATTAGTACCTTGAACGTTGGTGATGAACTGTGGATATTGATTGAGATGTGCCTCGCGCTTCTTGAAGTCATACTTGTTGAGCCAATGATCGACCACTTTAGGCACGTAGTCACTTCTTATACCGTAAGTCCAGGCTACGTTTTCCAGGGACGATTGTAGCTTGCGCGTGTTTTTCAATCGGAATCGCAAGTCATCGATCATCTGTTAACTCAAGTTACTGGTCATTTTCGTTGAAAGATTGTTTTACGTACATTGTTTTATTATTATTATCTCCTTCATTATTGATAAGCTTTATTGTTGCTGACAGAGAGAGAGAGAGAGAGAGAGAGAGAGAGAGCAATAAGATGTGAACGTTCTGCTTTTAGTAATCATTTTCCTTGTAGACGCGTTTACCTTTTACGAAAAATTTTTATTCAATTGGCTCAACAATAAATAGAAAATTTAATTTTTTTTAAAGAATATTTAAGCCAAAGCAAAATTGATTTATTTGAGAAAGAGCTTTACTCAATTTCGGGTATATATTCAAATATAGCATAGGTTTGTATAATGATATTGCAAATTTCGTGTAAAAATTTAACACAGCTACTTATTAAAAATTCGATGGTTTAATAATTTTTAGAAGATTGTATATACAAGAAATTTAACATCCGATAGATCGTACTCGAGTTCAAAACATTCGAGGAGCTTTTTCACAGGACTCAAGTCCGATTTCGGCAATGTAGAAAATAATCGTACCTCCTTCGAGAAGCTAATCTTGAAAGGTCTAATACTCTGATCGAGAGTTTTCGGTTGTTCGCCGGGTCCCCAGTAGACATCGTGGGGTTGCGGAGGTGGTTGGTGTGATGGTATTAAAAAAATGGTCGCACCGCCAATAATTACAATGCCCAAAAGATTCGCAAGCGAGTAAATCATGACAGTGTCGCGCTCGGCAATATACTAATCGGCGACCAAGCCGACAAGGTGTCTTACTCATAAACGCGTCGCTACTCGAACGCCCTCGGAGTTTATATACTGGGTGATCCGAAACATAAAGGTGGCCAATGTCAGAACGACGCGAGCGGATTTTATAAGTTAATTTATTATTGTCTTTCTAGAAAAGTTTTGTTAATGTAAGACGAAAAATAAATTCGTCGACAGGTGTGTTCAAAATCTTTTGCATTATTATACTGAATACACACGGAGAAGAATCCTACGTTACCGACGTTGTCATTTATACTTTGTTCAAAATTTAGCATGACATTGGCAATGCTATTCAAATAGTACGTTACATTCTACGGTGAAATGCTTAATTCTTAACATTTCATCCTGATGATTCATTAACGTACATAAGAAATATTTGCAAAAATTATCTATATATTGTATATGTGGTGGGACAATTGTCACAAAGACTTTAATTAGTACTTACTTTTTACAAAAATTTAACAATTTTCATAAACATGAAAAATTTGTTATTACTATATCAAACATATTTAATACTAATCCCTGACTGAATGTTGTAGATGAGAAATTTACATCATTGGCAAATTGTTAAAAAATGTATCATATCGGTAGTCAATAACTGGCTTTCACCATTGCTTCACTTTAACTTACTGATAAATAAAAGTTGCAAGAGGTAACATTATACGGACAAGTAAAACACATTTAGAGTCGTTTATAAAATGCCTTTTGGGATTGTATTTACTCGCGAACAAGTAATAGATTTTTCAATTCTGGCGCCCGTAAGCAGCTTTTTACATGCAGAGCATGCTGAGTATAGAAAGTAGTCTAGTATAGTATAATGGACGGGGCTCCTGGACGATAATGACTCATGATAGTCTAGGAGCCTGGCTCCCTCAACATTATAGCGTCTGTTACGTCGTAAGACTAGTAGAGCCCTCTACAGGGAAGTTTTCCGTACTACGAAAAAGTATATTGTCTGCCTTAGAAAATGATAAAGAGAGGAGAGGAGAAGGGTCAAAGAGGTTAGTGGCGCGTTACAGTGAATGTTTGAAATATAATCTAAATGTTTACGATAATTACATAAATTTCTATTATAACCGGGTACGGGTTAAAAAATGGCTTACGGGCGGTAGAATTAAAAAATTGTTAATGCAGTTTGGGCTGTCGCACGTTTTATTACGTCGAGGGACGCCGTGAAGGGGAAGGGGCAATGGAGAGTCCGAGACCGCTACGCGTAGTGCACGGCGTCCCTCGACGTAATATAACGTGCTACAGCCCAAGATGCATAAATAACTATTGTTACAGATTTTGAAGGTATAAAAAACACGGATCGTACAAAGAAAAGACGGAAAGTTTTATATAGTTTGAATAATTCTATTGATTATACAATGGTTTTTATATAAATAAACAATTACATATTTAGATTTATTTTTGAGTATAACAAAAACTAACATCATTTTATTATTCTTATATTTATGTATAATCAACGTTGTAAATAATTTTTTAAGAAATCACTTAGGATAATTAGTCAGTGCAGTTTTGAACAACTGACAAATGATTAGAACACTTTCGATGGTCATTTAACGTAGATTCGCATAAGTACTCAGGTTACTTTCTTGATTGTCAAGTACAAAGGATCTATCGGTGATAAAATAACAGTGGCAGGGCGCGTTCTAAACGTTCTCGGCGTTTTATCGCAAACTTGAAACTCAAAGTTTTTGATCGCATAGGCGAGGCCTAATTTTGTTTGAATGTAAGCGAATCGCTCTCCTGAAAAATATAATGGGAGATTGAAACCGGAGTTATGATCTGAAAGTTTGGTAAGTTCTTACCGATACAATTTCGTGGACCGTCACCGAACGGTAGGTAGGTCATATGTCGCCTTGACTTGACTTCTTGTTCCTCAAATCTCTCAGGGTTGAACTGTTCGGGATTTGGATAAATTGTCGGGTCGTGCTGAATAGCGTAGGCGGGTATTATAATGCTTGTTCCTTTTGTAATCGATAATTTACTGTTGACGAAAGTGTGGTCACTCGTTGCTTCTCTTGTCAAAGAAAATACCGGTGGATATTTGCGTAAGGTCTCTGTAAACAAAGTTGTTAATGGTTATCAATGAATTGTGACTATGCTACAATTGCATACCTTTGAAAACTTTATCCAGATATTTCATATCTATAATGCTGTCATAATTCAATTTTCCATTATTTTTCTCGAATGTCTTTGTTACGTCGTCGCGAAGTCTATTTTGAATTTCAGGGTGCAAAGCTAATTCGTACATGGCATTACTTAACGTACTAGATGACGTTTCAAATCCAGCAGCGAAGAAAACGAAAGCTTGGCAGGTCAGTAAGAGATCAGTTAATTCGACTATAACAATTCAATGTTACAAAATAAATATTATATTCATCTTTCTGTTTATATTAAGTACAATCAGTATTTTTGCAAGAAGTATAGTAGTTATATTTCAGTACCGCCATCTCCTAATTTTTCTGGATGGTCTCGAACATTTATCAACAGATCAACAAAATCATTTCTTCTGACACCATTTTCCTTGCGATATTTTATTGTCTCATTAAGACAATTTACAAAAAAGTTTACCAGTTCCCTATCAACAATAAGCGGACTCAACAATATTCGTATCCAGTTATATGATTTGTTAACGATTCGTCTTATTCTATTCATAATACTTCTGTCAAAGATTTTACGTCCCATTTTTCGAAAATCACTGTCTTCATCGGCCATCGAATTCATGTTTAAGCCAAAAGCACAAATGCCGATGACGTCTGTAGTGAATTTTGCATTCATCTCTCGGCATTCAATAGGTTCATTTTTTTCCGCTAAAATTCGTAAAAAAAGGAATTATCGATCTCAAATCCCATAGACAATTCATTTTTTTGTTTGTTGCAAAAATTTGTTTTTGTTTTTCAATAGTATTTTTGATGTAGTGTTCTACATAAATATTTTACTTGATCTTCTAATATAATCTACTTTTCGCATAAATCATCAGGAAATCAACAAAAAATACTAACCTAATTGTCCAATATAGTTCACGAAGTGTTCAGTGCATTCAGTGATCAAGTAGAACATTTCTTTCAGTTTCCCCGAGGTGAAAGTTGGTGACAATACCGTCCGCATTGGTTTCCACTCCTTGTATTTAAGAAAGAATAAATGACTTGCTAAAGGAGCGATGCTCTTGTGAGTCTCGTTACCGCGATTAGAAAAATGTTGAAAATTTTTGATCAGCACATCTTTTATTAGATCTGGATCTCTCAACAACAAAACTGGATTCGAGCGTTTAAAAAGGCCAACTGCAGGTTGGCCAGGATAGGCATCGTAGATCGATTTTATGTAATTAACGTCATGAACACTTTCAAGAGTAATGTCCTCAAAGGTTCCGTAAAGCGGTTTCGGCTTGGGCCCAACGACTTGACGTTTCTCCCAATAATCAAAGTTCCACGTTAAAAGATGGTACACCACGTATAAAAGTGCCACTAGTCCTACAAGAATTTCAACAGAACAGATTTCCATTATTCGTTTCTCGAATCACAAGTAACATATCACTTTCAAATACGTGCGGATCGAGAACATTTGCAAGTACGCCCTGTCGCTGCTCTGAGCGCGATACTAATACTAACTTGTTACGGAGATTGAGGCCGTTTTATAAATAGTATCTTATCATACATGCTTGGTCATTATGAGTTGTTACTAAAAGTCTTTACTTAAGATCTCACCCGAGATCTCATACAAGCGCAGTAACTGGCGTGCTTAGCGAAACGACGCTAATTTGTCTCTTGAGTTATTTTATACCGATTCACTATCAACTAATTGAATGAACAAAATATATTGACGATAATTTGCAAGTATTAAAAAGAGAATAACGTCCGTATTCTCGACATAATCTCAGAACAATACGATAACGTAATCTTCATAATCGCTAATTACATTTATTCTCTCGAGATATAGAATGCCTTTATTATAAAATTTAGCTTCGAATAAACATTATCCACACACAATTGAGAAAATTCAAAATTCATAGATATTGTTTCATATGTGTGTGTGTAATACTGTAAAGTGATTTCGGCTCATTCGATACAGTAATTTATTCAACCAATTGTTTAAAATTAAACTCATAAATATAATCAAAACTTCAATAACTTCAATATTGAAACAGCTGAAAAGTCGAAAAGTGATAGTCATATTGATTGTTGAAATGTATTTTTAAAAAAGAACCCATTCAGCCGAAGTACGTTAACAAATAAAGATAATTTAATTGCCAGCTGCAGCTGGCGGTTCGACTTATTTAGATAACTGAAAAACTCCTGTTACTTTCCTTTTACTTTTGTCAAAAGAACTTCCACGGGTTATTTGAAAATATTTTATTTCACCTATAACAATTTTTATTCGATTCAACTACCAAACAGAATATTAATATATAAACAAGAAATGAACGCGTTTGAACACGTTAGTGTTATTGTATTGAAGCTACAAAAATTGTACTTTTTATATGTTACTCTTGAATATGTCAATTTGAAATATTTTGGCCGTGCTGAAAAAAACGAACAGCATTAGCTGCCTCAATCTTACGTACTATCCCGCACTACATAAGCATTCTCCTCGAGCATTTGTCTGGGCCAAGGTATACATAAATAGTTCGCTAGCAGGAAAAATTCCGTAGAAAATTATTTAAAAAAAGGATGTTTAGGTATTATTCTCATGAAAATATAATTCCAGAACATATTTTATTTACTTCGAGATTTTTCGTCGCATTATATTAGAAATATTGCAAATAATTACTATGCAATACTCCTCGCTCATGTAGACAATCGGCTGTTATTAAGAAATACATATAATGTTGCAATTGGAGGGATCAAATGAATACAAAGTTCTTCCGTGACTAAGATAGATACAATCATAATATCAATATAATTGACCTTTTGCAAACTTGTGGTAAGCATAACTAATAAAGATCAGAGTTTCTTTATTTTCAAATATAAGCCTTCTTCAGGTGCCAAAAGTAGAACGTTCAATTTCTTTTTATAAACTTTATTAGTTTTCTCACATGTTTCACGTTTGAAATGTTTAACTGCAGCGGCAAGTCCTAATTTCGTTTGAAGGTGCGCAAATCTTTCCCCTATGGCGTAATATAATTTTTTGAACAAGATTTCACGTAATTATATCAGTCTTTGTTTAATAAAATATGTATTATTTATTACCAATACAATTTCGCGGTCCATCGCCAAAAGGTAAAAACGTCATGGGCGATCTTAATTTTACAGCTTCTTCGGTGAATCTTTCAGGATCAAATTTTTCCGGATCAGGGTAGATATTCGGATCGTGATGTATAGAGTAAACAGAAATAAAAATTCTTGTTCCCTTCGTTATAGAAATACCATTTTTATCAAATAAGTGATCGTCTGACGCTTCTCTTATTATAATAAATGCAGGCGGATACTTGCGCAAAGTCTCTGATCCGTACACCGAGAAAATTTAGCGTCATTGATAAGATTATATTATTTTCTAGAATTTTATAAAATTACATTTGTAAATAAAATTTACCTTGAAACACTTTATCAAGATATTTCATATTCTTGATACTTTCGTAATTCAATTTTCCACCACTTTGGCTCGTAACTTTATTAATTTCATCGCGTAGAATATCTTGAATAGCGGGATTCAAAGCTAATTCATACATTGCGTTGCTGATGGTAGTAGATGACGTTTCAAATCCAGCAACGAAAAAAGCAAAGGCTTGTGCACTAAGTAAAACATCTGATATTTCTGAAAAATTAATGGTAAAATGCATCTATATTCAAAGTATTGTCTTAAAAAAATTATTTCAAAATTTATATACTTTCTTCCCCAACTTGCTCTGGATGTTCTCTTATATCTCTTAAATTATCGATAAAGTCATTTCGCCGTATATTATTTTTTTTCCTGTACTCGATCGTTTGCATTATAGTATTTACGAAAAAATCAATGGTCTGTTGATTTGTAACAATCGGTTTGAAGAGAGCTGCAAACCAGTGAGGCATTATTCTTGTATTGATTCTTATTCTATTAGACCAATTATCAGCAAATAATTCACGTCCAATTTTTCTAAAATCACTGTTTTCATCCTTCATGGCATTCAAATTTAAGCCATATACGCAAACTCCAATTACATCAGTAGTGAATTTGGCTGTGATCTCTCGGCATTCAATAGGTTCCTTTGTAATCGCTAATAATTACAAAAAGAAGTATGTTTTATAAATATTTGAGAATCTTAGAAAATATTAATTACGCAACCAGTGTCATTTTATCTTAATATAATATTATTAATAAGAATTTTAATAATAACTAACAAGTAATTTAATATTAGAAGTTACCTAATTTTTCTAGACAATTAACGAAATGTTGAGTACATTCATCAATCAGATAAAACATTTCCTTGAGTTTTCCTGAAGTGAACACCGGTGTCAACTTCCTGCGCAATGGTTTCCATCTTTTGTATTCGAGGAAGAATAAATTTTGCGCGAGCGGTTCGAGGTCGGCGTGAAATGTTATGCCTCGATTTCGGAATGTCATGAAACTCTTGATAAGCACATCTTTCACTAATTCCGGATCTTTCACCAACAGAAACGGCGTTGTACGTGAGAAAAGACCAATCATCGGATCATTCGGGTAGACGTCGTAAATTGATTTCAAATAATCAGCCATGTGGATCTTGCTCAAGATAGTGTCTTTGAATGTACCGAAAAACGGCAATGGCTTTGGTCCAGCAACACTTCGCTTCTTCCAATAGTCAAAATTTCTTGTGAAATAATAACAAACTATGTAAAATAACATAACTAAAACTGTTAAAATAACAATAAAAAAGCTTTCCATTGTGTCTAATGCTTTGTGAATATTCTATCGATTTTTCTTAGCGTAAGGCAAGCTCCAGAGATATAATCACACTGTCAGTTATTAACTTACGTAGTCTCAAATCCCTTTTTAGCGCTCTTGAATTGCTAAAGTGATTACAGACGTGATTGATGATTATGATGTAAGCTTTGTTTTTTATTATGAAAATGCTTGTATTGGCTGATTACTTAAAACGTAAGTACTGCAATTAGTACGAGTATGAAAATTTCCGTTGAAAATTTTTTGACATGAGAATGTTCTAAAAACATAATATTTCACAGCTTTTTCAGTTAAACAAGTTGTTAATTGGAACGATAATCATATAACGACTTTTTGAAAAAAATCTAAAAGACTTTTTATGAAAAAACAAAAACAATTGATATATTGATGTTAACTTTGAGATAACACTTATTATTCATAATATAATAGCTTCTTGATTCTTAAATATAAATGATCTTTTGGTGCAATTGGAATGAGTTCAGGTCATAATGCATGTAAGTTTTGTTGTAAGTTACAAATGTGAAGTTTTTTATTATTATAGCAGTGCTCGCAGCTTCGTTTAATTCTATGAAAATTGTTTACCTGATAAGTATACAATTTCAAATCAACCTTGAGTACCTATGCAAAAGTTGTGCAGAACACAGTATCAACAATAGTTTTTAGCTCCAAACTCTTTATTTTTAACTGCCATAATTTCAAGAATAGAACACTACCCTAAAATATTTACAATAGAGGTCAACAACACAATTTTTCAGTTTCATATTATAATAATCGGTTGTAACTAGCAACCGTTATTACATTCATCATCAGATTTTTACTTGCGTTGGATTCAATATATTAGTATTTGCAATTTCTTCGTACATTATATTAGTGTTGCACAAATGTAATTCTAAAGAAATGCTTTTAATGTAGCATAGACTTTTATAGAAGACTTTAAACAGTAGGAAATTGTTAACAAAAATTAATAATACAAAGACAATAAGAATATAACTGCTTGAAAATTGATTAATATTAATATTATTATTAACCTAATTATTCGTTATTTTCGTTTTTATATAAACTCTATCATTCTGGGATTTTCTACATAAGAGCCATCGGACATCGAACGCCAGACGTGTACGAAGGTGTAAAAATCAATTACTTATTTAACATTAATTCGTAAAATAAAAATAAATTTTGCATGTGAACTTTTCAGACTACGCACAAGTATCTGGTAAGATAGCGAAAAACAATTAATTTATTTGTTACTCCAGTATATTACTAACATTTGATTTCCAATGTCTAATAGCTCTTATGCAGAAAGTTCCTCAAGAATAGAATAGATTTAGGGTATATGACGGAATTCTGAAATGAAGAAATCTTTAAATGAAACTGTACTTTTGGAAAAAAACCAAATTCTATAAACAAAATTTCATGAAAACAGTTTCTCTGAAATGAAACATTAATTCCTTTTAAATTATTAGATTTCAAATTACAAAAGAATGAAAAACAGTATTTTTAACTGTGGAATTTTAAAAAATCCTGTAGTAGAGGGGATTTAAATGGTTTTTATCAAATTTTAATATGTTGAGATGAATGTCAATAAAAATTTTACAGCTTTTTGAATTTAAAGTGTAAATCATCTTTTAGTATCATTACGAAACTTTGGGGCTACGATAATAAAACACGAAATTAGTGACAAAACTTGTTTTGTCGCTAATTTCAAGTCTCACGTGTTTTATTATCGTAGCAACTCTCAGTTTTAGTAGATTTAAAACTTTCTTTTCCATCGGGAAAGTCGCGTATATCCATTAAAAGGTCAATGAAATCTGACTGATTGATTTTATTTATCTTTCTATAGTACATTGTGGATATTACCAAATTGATAACAAATTATATAGCATTTACATTTTGCAATAATGGTTTCGAAATAATAACAATCCAATAAGGTAAAAGTCTACTAATTCTTTAAATTTACTGCGACAATTATCAATAAAAATAGCTTGATTAAATTTTTGGAATGCATTATTCTTATCCAGAATTGTGTTTATTTATTGACTAAAAACACACAAGCTTGTAATACAGTCACGGTTTTGGTGGAAATCTCAGAACATTCGATTATTTCCTTCTGTGATATTGTGTCAAATAGAATAATCAGAAATAAAAATTATTATCGTGATTTACAAGCATTTTAATGATAAATAGTTAGCACACTTGTTGATTAAATAAAATATTTTTCTTAGTTTACCTGATGGGAATATTGTCGACAAATTTTCTACGTAGTGGCTTCCATCTTTTATATTCTACAATAATAAGTGTTGCAGTGTTGCTGGAGTGGTTCGAAGACTCGATAGAACTTTTACGTAATGGTTCGAAAGTGTCGTGAAACTTCTAATTAGCACATCTTTTATCATGTTAGGATCTATGATCAATAATGCCGGTATGGTGTTGACAAAAAAGACCAACTACAGGCTCATCTAGATATGAATTACAAACTGATGTTCTATAATTTACAATATGTGTTTTACCAAGTTACACGTCGTTGATTGATCCGTAAAGTAAAATTAGCTTCAGTCCGGGTATACTGTAATTTTCCTAATAAGTTAACAGAGTTAGAGGAATATTAGTAATAGTTAATAAAAAAATATATGAAATAATTTATAATTGTCGTATCGCAATGTATGACTTAGTTAGCTCGTCAGTTATACACTAATGTGTACTGTAAGCTCAATCAATTATACAGACCAATAATTATATTTTCAGCTTTATTATTAAAGATATCTATTTATTTGAGTAATAGATAGTTGTGGCAGTTTGTGTTGCTGTCCTGTTTATGCGATATTGGTGACTTGCATAGGTATACTGTTAATATTCGAACTACTACTATTTTATTCTATGGATATTTGTAGTGGTTTACGTTTACAGAGATAGGCTATATAAATGAGAAATAATTTCAGTCATTGAACTATACATCAATGAATTGAATCAATTTATCTAGAAATAAAAATAAGTAGCTTACGATGCAAAATTTATTTATATTAAAATATAAGAGATCTCTCGGAGCTACGATTGAATTATTATAATTGTAATATTATATAATCAATATAATCTTAGAATTTGCATATGTAATTATAGGAAGAATGATTAATCTTCTGGCGCGATTATTTTTTGTTAACAAGTGCATTGATTGCTATTGACTGAAAATGTAAATCGTAATTGCTCAATTTTGAATAAATGCTACAATTACTATAAATATGTTGGCATACATTAAACGTCTAGTTTCTAATATGTCTAGACAAATTTTGCAAACTTAATAAATTATCGGTATTTCTGTGTTAATGATATTGTTTGATAATTAATTATATCAATTCCTTAAAGAAAACTAATTTTCATTGTCATTGCATATGAACTTGTAATAGTATCAATATTTTACATTAAGCTGAAGTTATGATACCATCACAGCCTTTTTATTTTCAAGAACAAACCATTCTTTGGTACAATTAAGAAAAATCGAGGTCTTTTTACATACTGATTGCAAGTTTTATCGCAAACATCCAATGTATAATGCTTAATTGTAGCTGCCAGTCCTAATTTAATTTGATTGTGAGCGAACTGCTCACCTGCATGAAAAAAGTATATTACGTTTCATCTTCCATATTAAATAAATCAATCTTAATTTACAATGCAACCAATGTTCATTTACCGATGCAATTTCGGGGTCCATCACCGAAAGGTAGAAAGGTCATCTGGGGTCTTGATTTGACTAATTCTTCGTCAAATCTTTTTGGATCAAATTTTTCGGGTTCAGGGTAAATATTTGGATCATGATGAATAGCGTAAATTGGGATGAAAATTTTCGTGCCTTTGGTTATCATAATTCTGCTTTCCTCAAACATGTGATCATCTACGGCTTCCCTCAAAAGTCCAAATACTGGTGGATATTTACGTAGTGTTTCTGCAAATAAAAAATTTAAGATATATACTTCATAAGAATTAATTATGAGAATAAGTGTTAATACAAATATATTTACCTTGAAATACTTGATCAAGATACTTCATATTTTTGACTGTTTCATAATTTAGTTTCCCATTATCTTTATTATAAGCAATGTTAACTTCTTGGCGTAGTTTTTCTTGTATATCAGTGTTCAATGCCAATTCGTACATTGCATTACTAATTGTTATATATGATGACTCAAATCCAGCAACGAAGAAAGCAAACGCTTGAGCAGTCAGAAGTATATCCGACACATCTCGAATTAATAAAAGTAAATTATTATTACAGAATTTGAATAAAACTGCGTTGGTAAAAATTAATGTTAAAAAAATTTTGTATACTTCCGGAGCCGCTTTGGTCAGGACGATCCTTTAAATTCATCAAGTGGTCGATAAAGTCATTTCGTTTTAAATTATTTGCCTTTCTGTAGTCCATTGTACTTTTAACAGTATCAACAAAGAAATTAATAATCTTTTCATTGCGAAAAATTGGCTTCAATGTAGCTGCTACCCAGTACGGTAATCTTCGATTCAAGAGTCTTAATTTATTTTTCCAACTATCAGCAAACAGTTCTCGTACAATTTTTCTGAACTGACCAACTTTGTCGTCCATTGTATTCATGTCGAAGCCAAAAGCATGAACGCCGATGACGTCAATAATGAATTTTGCTGCAAGCTCTCGACAATCGATCGATTCCTCTTTTGCCACTTGGTATAGCAATTCAAAAAAAGATCATTACAATTAATAATTGCCAACAGAAAGGAATAACTCGATTTACTATTGAATAAACTTTACCTAAAATGTCTATATAGTCGATGAGCTGTTGAGCGCAATCATCGACCAAATAAAATATTTCTTCGACTTTCTTCGAAGTAAACGCTGGTGCCAATTTCCGGCGGAGCGGTTTCCATCTTTTGTAATCCAAAAATATCAAATGTTGTGCAAGTGGTTCGATGTCCTCGTAGATTTTCAAACCGCGATTAGGAAAAGTCAAAAAATTTTTGATCAGCGCATCCTTTATCATATTCGGATCTTTCATCAGCAAAACTGGTATGCTACGATAAAATAGACCGACTGATGTCTCACCAGGATAGGCATTGTAAATTGAATTTACGTAATCGACGGCGTGAATTCTATTTAAAGCAACGTCTTTAAATGTTCCGAAAATAGGTAATGGTCTCGGCCCCACGACATTACGTTTTCTCCAGTAATCAAAGGTTTTTGTCAGCCAGCAGCGTACGAGATACAATGTCATAGCGACTCCCGATACGATTTCGTATAACGAGAACTCCATCGTTGATGATTTTTAAACTGACGCTTTGTCGACACTAACATTTATTTGTGATTTTCACAACTTTGACCACTTCGTTGTCGCGGGCACATTCGTTTGAAATGATTCTCAAACTGTTCACTGAACACCGCGTCGGACTCGACATAGTACTGTTTTGATCTGTCGCAAGTTTACATAACCGAGCTAAAATCGTCTATTAATGTTAATATAGTATTTTCCTTATGACCGACGTGACTGGTACATTCACGAGTTCTTTTTTACGAATCCCATTGCTAAATAATTCACTAATTATTATGCTATTCGTAAAGTTAAAAAATTACATATCGCATTAGGTATGAATTTTTTAAAGACGGTTTATGTTTATCAATAGATTCCAGAACTCTTAACGCAATGGACGTGGTATACATAATTTTAAAAAGAATGTACGATTGACATTATAGGTATATGCGTAATCGGCATAATTATGTCCCTATTTTCAACTAATTATAGTTCATAAATTGATGTTGTTCAAACTTGTTTTTATAAACATCAACTCGGCGGGACATATGTGAAATGTCAATTGATCGAGGAAAACTAAACATTCCTAGCTAACATTTGAGAGAATGTCTCTTACGAAATATTGCATTGTCATCATTAATTTGTCGTCTTTTATCTGAGATCAATAACAACAAAGCCACCTGAGCGAGAGCGTTTGAAGAAAAATAATCATGCGTGATGCTGATCAAAGGAATGGGTTTCTTCTAAGTCCACAGTTTTTTTACACAATTACTTTTTCCATTTAATACCAAGTTTGAACATTTAATGGAATTTCATTTATTCCATGAATTGCTGGTGGTGGCGTGGACTAAAATTTTGTTAATGATATTACGAATTTGTCATGGGATCTATATTTGTTAAAATTTTACACCGAACTGCCTTGACTAGGATTCTAATTAGATATCATAATTTTTCTTTGCTAATATCGGCTCGCCTGACTATTCGGCACGACGCCATTCTGTCGTCCTCGGACCGGCAATCTCGTCTTTACGCGCTTCAGTTCCAGACAGACGCGATGCTCGATCGCTCGACTGGTGACACAACTAGAGGGCCATCAACCTCGACTCGATTCCACGGCTCGCCCCTTCCGATGCGAAGCACGCTTCAGCACGCCGATGAAGTGCATCGATATAGCTAATCGAGTACACCTCCTAATGGAAGAAAACGATCTCGACGATCTGCGGCTTAGTCTGTAAAAACGAGGAGGAATTCGTCGCCGCGAAGATGATCGTTGGCTATCTGTACGCTCGCGATTTAGAAAATCCGGCGCGGGTCTGCTATTTTAAATAATTCGTAAATTTTGTTAATCGACTGTAAAATTTTTACATAATACATAGAAGGTAATAACAAAAATTGTTGACATTTCTACCGATGCAATATGCGATGCAATATATATATAGTTATTTTGAAATTTCTGGATTACAGCTATCTTTTTACTTCTTAATACCTTATCCTTGATCACGATTAAAAAATATCTGACGCTATGACTGCGTTTTCGTATAAATTTTTGTTATCGTTTTCTGTCCAAGTAATCTTGGCTTTTCAACGCGTGTTCATTTTTGCGTATAACTTACTTTTTCTAATACATTTTTTGTTAGCGTAAAAAATGTTAAAAAAGGCTTTGAAAAATATTAGGAGCGAAAATATTATTTTGATCATAGAATTGATGGCGTGACCATCAAAGTTTCGTTATTTTCAAATATATGCCGTCCAAAGGAGATAAAAGAACGGTGTTGGCTTTTTTGTATACTTTGAAAGTCTTTTCGCATACGTCAATCCGAAAATGTTTGACCATAGCGATGATCCCAAGCTTCGTTTGGATTAGACCAAATCGCTCTCCTAAAATGAAAAAAAATGAATCTTTCAAATCAGACATTGTAAAAATTCATAGTCGCCCACTGACCAATACAATTACGCGGGCCGTCACTGAAAGGAAGATAGCTCATTTGGGGCCTTGAATTTTCATTCGTTTCGATGAATCTTTCTGGATCAAATTTCTCGGGATTCGGATAAATTCGCGGATCGTGATGTATAGCGTCTACGGGAATAATAACAGTGGTTCCCTTGCTTACTGAAATTTTACTACTGCCAAAGGTGTGATCTCTTACAGCTACTCTAATCAGACTGAGTCCAGGAGTGTACTTTCGTAAAGTTTCTGTGTAATGAATTAATTGTTAATTTTCAACACATTGTCATTAATATTAATAATGTCATGGCAATACCTTTAACAACTTTGTCCAGATATGTCATAGCGTTGACAATTTCGAAAGACAACTGGTCGTCATTTGCAGACGCAACAGCTTGTATTTCTGCCCGTAATTTATTTTGTATATGATGATTGAAAGCCAACTCGTACATGACGTGGCTAATAGTCGACGATGAAGTTTCGAATCCAGCCAAAAAGAAAGCGAAAGCTTGCGCAGTCAATATAATATCTGTCATTTCTGCAACATGGGATAAAATAAAAAGCATTACAAACACAACTTTTTTGTAGGTGTCACTTCTTTACGGGACTTGTGTAAACGTCCATACTTTCTCCCTCGATTTGATCAGGATTATCCTTCAAGTCTCTCAGTAGATCGACGAAGTCGTTTCTTCGAATATTAATTTTCTTTCTATGTTCTATCGCATTTGTAATAGTATTGACGAAAAAATTGATAACCTCGTCATTTCGGGCGAAAGGCTTGAAAGGTTTGGCCGCCCAGCCTGGTAGCGATCTAACAGTACGTCGAACTAGATTAGACCAATTATTGGCGAACTGTGCAAGTCCGTATTTAAGAAAGTCGCTGTCCGAGTCGTTTAATGAATTGGTATGCAAGCCGAAAGCACATACTCCTATAACGTCGATCGTGTATTTAGCCGCTAGTTTACGACATTCCACTATTTCATTCTTGGAAACTGATAAGTACAAAAAAAAACGGTATCAATCCCACATCAGGTACTGATGGTAAAGAGTGAATTGTCTGACTATTGTTCACTGAGTAACTTTAAAAATACACGAATATCTTTGAACCATTTAATGAAGAGAGAAGGAAAATTCAATATTCAGAATACATACCCAATCTTTCCATATACTCGACAAAATGTTGAGCACACTCATTTATCAAGTAAAACATTTCCTTAATTTTTCCGGAAGTAAAGGTAGGTGACAATTTTTTGCGCATCGGTTTCCATCTTTCGTAATGTAAATGTAAGAGCTGCTCTGCCAAAGGATCAATATCAAAGTTAATCTTTCCACCACGGTTTGGAAAAGCCGTGAAATGTCTTATAAGCACATCTTTAATCATTTCTGGATCTATGAGTAGTAATACTGGTTTGCTTCCCTGAAATAAACCAACAGCAGGTTCACTGCAATGCGCATCGTAAATGAGTTTTATAAAGTCAGCGCTATGTATTTTGTGAAAAGCAACATCTTTGAAAGTGCCAAAATATGGAATTGGCTTCGGTCCCGTTACATTTTGTTTCTTCCAATAATCAAAATTTCTGGTTAGATAATGATAGAATAAGTACACTATCACTGATAAACCAATTAGAATTTCAAAGTATGGAGTCATCACAACTTGGTATTTCTATTGTAAATTGTTCACTGAACGCACTGTTGCTTAACGCTATTGTTCAATGGTCAGTGTTGTTCCTTTCGCGATAAAATTATTCTTTGAAAACAAGTCTCATATCTTATCTTCTGCATATTTGGAGGTACATTTGTTTTATATTTTCTTGATACTTGGGATTTGAAAAGAATTTGTACACTGTATTTTGATAATTTATGAGACCTACTTGATAATTATTAAAATTAATATTATTATTCTCTGATCAAATTTAGTAGTAATAAAAGTAAGATTTTTAACGATTCTTTCTTCTAATTAATATTTACACACCACGCGGACCCGTACACACACACACACACACACACACACACACACACACAAACGGTGTCAGAACTGTGTACTAAAGTGCTATTCTTGAAATCATTTTAAACTTAAAAATAACATGAAATATGTTTGTGTTACAGATTTGCTCTCTATGATTTGCTATTGTTGTAATTTACAATATTAAATTTATATTAACATTAGAGAGAAATTAGTATTCCGTACAAACTTTACTAAATTTATTCTTCTTTTCGCCAACTAATACAAAATTTATATACTATATTTGAAGTAGGTTTTTAAACTTTCTTTATATTCAAATACAAACCATCCTGCGGTGCAAGTAAAATATTGTCGAAACGCTTTTTATATACTTTGCAAGTTTTTCCGCAAATCTGGAATTTAAAATTTTTTATAGCAATCGCAAGGCCTAATTTTGTTTGGTTGTACGCGAAACGTTCACCTATAAACAGAAATAAGATTATTTAAATCACATTTTTTTTTTCAACTTTACACAATTTTAATCAATATGCTTTTTTCAGTTCACCGATGCAGTTACGTGGACCATCACCAAAAGGTAAGTAGCTGAAATTTGGCCTTGAATCAATGACCTTTTCGTCAAACCTTTCTGGATCAAATTTATCAGGATCAGGATAAATACTTGGATCGTGATGAATGGCATGAATGGGGATCGATATCCTTGTTCCTTTCGTAATAGAAATCTTATGGTCAGAAAAAGTGTGATCACTCGTTGCTTCTCTTGTTATCCAAAATATTACTGGATATTTTCGTACGGTTTCTAATGTAGTTAATCGTAAATAAATATTGACAAACGAATAACTAAATAATATTGTTTACCTTTGAAAACTTTATCTAGATACTTCATATCTTTAACAAGATCATAATTCAATTGACCGTTGTTTTTATCGAAGGTCATTATAATTTCCTGACGGAGTTTGTCTTGGATCTCAGTGTTTAAAGCCAACTCGTACATGGCATTGCTCATAGTTGTAGAGGAAGTTTCGAATCCAGCAATAAAAAATACAAAAGCTTGGGCAGTTAAAACTAGATCTGTCATTTCTGTTAAAGAGATACAATATACATACGTATATTCAGAATCATTACTAAATTTATTGTCAGCTACAGTTTTTTTATTTACAAAATTTGTAATGCCATCTATCTTTGAAATCGAAAAAGCTTTTTTACCTTCTTCTCCAGCATTATCAGAGCGTCCTTTGATATCCATCAACAAATCAACAAAATCATTTCTTCTGATGCCATTTTTCTTTCTATACTCCATAGTGTCCGTCAAAATGTTGGTAAAAAATTTGATCATTTTTTCGTTGCGAGCTATCGGTTTCAATATCAAAGCCATCCAATACGGCAATGATCTAATACCTATTCGAATCGTATTTGTCCACGAGTTAGCTAAAAAGTCTTGTCCAACTTTTCGAAATTCGCTCTTGTCATCTGACATTGAATTTGTGTTTAAACCAAAAGCGCAAACTCCAATGACGTCGGTGGTAAATTTAGCGGTGAGGTCGCGACATTCCACAGGATCATCTTTCATTGCTAATCATTTTCGAAGAAAATTGAAAATTTTCAATTTGCTAATTGTATCTTGTCGTGCACGAACATTATAAAATAATAAATATTGGCAATTGATGTTATATAAAAAAAAGAAAAAATGTTTTCATTCTACTTGAATAAGCGACAGATTATTGAACAGGAGAAAAGATTGAAAATAATTTCAATGTGTCTTCAATATTTTTTTTCTTATACACACTTTGTGAAAATTTCATAATATTATATACTTGTCAACAATGATCATTATGATAGTATTATAAATAATCAATCGAATTATTACCATATTTTTATCTGAGTCGTACCTAAGCTTTCGAGATACTTTGCAAAATTATCCGTACACTCGTTGATAAGATAAAACATCTCCTTCAGTTTCCCCCTCGAAAAAGCAGGCGTGAGATTCTTTCGCATTGGTTTCCATGTGTCGTAATTCAAAAGTACCAAATTTTTCCCGAGCGGATCAATGTCCTCGTGAACTGTGAATCCTCGATTTGTAAATCTCGAAAAATTTTTAATCAGCACATCCTTCATCATTTCAAAATCTTTGACGAGTAGCATCGGCGTATCTCCTGCAAAAAGTCCAACTGCTGGTTCGTTGGGGTAGGTATCGTAAATTGATTTAAAGTAATCTGCCAGATGAATTCTGCCGAGCTTCACATTTTTAAATGTACCGAATAGAATGGTTGGTTTCGGCCCAGGTACTTGGCGTTTTTTCCAGTAATTAAAGTTTCTTGTTAGATTAAAGTAAATATAAACGAGAACTATTACTATCGCTAGTAAAATTTCAATAGATAAACGTTCCATTTTCGTTAAAAGAAATATTAATGTACGTAATTAATTTTTCTTCGCGATTATATGAACATTTTCATTTTTTAAAAATATTTTTAAACTGTTATATTAAGCCGATTTCAATGATCTTAATTTTTTTCATGACCCTCGTTTATCACCAATATAATTTTAGATATTTTATATCATGATAATTTTTATCTCACTAGAACGAACATAAAATCACTGAAAAACAAATTATTTTCGTATCGTTGCCATTGGGCCTGTTTAATAATTTTTACACTAAAACTAATCAATCGTATTCCACCGAACTTTTTTTATTTATATTTTCAATCAACACTTCACGTATAGGCTTAAGA
This sequence comes from Phymastichus coffea, assembly GCF_024137745.1. Classification (NCBI taxonomy): domain Eukaryota; kingdom Metazoa; phylum Arthropoda; class Insecta; order Hymenoptera; family Eulophidae; genus Phymastichus; species Phymastichus coffea. The sequence goes on along the minus strand of NW_026707004.1, from coordinate 162,148 downwards.
TTTTCATGCTTCACAGACACTCGCGCTCAATTAAAAATATTAATCAACATCAACAGTCATTAATCTAAATTGATCTGATTTTAGATAAAACGTTGAAAATGTGGCCACACATCCAACTGCAACTCGAATCGACTGGCTTCTTTTCACATTGATTATGCCCCTTTTGCTGCGCTGACAAATCGATTCCGTTCCTCGCGGAAGCTGCTGTCGTTCGTTTAATATTACGCATACCTCCCACCTTAAAAACTTTCTCTGGCATCCTCGAGGGGTCTACGCTTCTCTTCGCTTTCTCCTCTGTTTTTTAAATCGCGGCTGCATTTATTAATGACAACCAACTGTACAAAATGATGTTGTATAACAAGCTGAGTAATCGATAAAGCGGATACTTTGAGTGGAAGTGCAAGATACAAAGTGCATTTCAAACGGTTAATCATTATTTTAACTACGTTATGCGACAGTCAGAGCTTAATGAATAATAAAATGAATAGATATATATTTTACTTGACGAAAATGCAATAGTTGAAATAAGCCATAGAACTAGATAGTTAAGAAGATATTGAGATTAGTTTTAATAACGCAAATTTTATTGTTTAAATTAAATATGAATGTTACATATGATGTCGTATCTACAGAAAAAGTACAAAGTAGTAAGTCACCAATCGCTTTCACGATACATCCTTACGACATAAAAACTGATTTTGTTTACACACATCTCTTACGTATCTTCCTCGCACGTTCTATAATGATCAAAGCGCCGTCAACAAGTGCCATCGATTAATTTTCTTCCGTCGTTTGCATTTCCCACGAGGAGGAAGACATGGTGCATACAGGATAAGAGAGAGGCTAAGAAGGAAATCAACTGAAAAACTGATCACTTGAAAGAGTTGATTTTGGCGATGAGGACGACGCCGGGCACACGGAGGGGAGGGAGGGGGATGAATACAAAAATAAATCGCGGATTGCTGAAGAAAAGCAGTCACGACAGAAGGCACGACAACATTGCTACGCAACAAAGAGAATGTTTTTTCTCCGTCTGCCTCTTTCACTTTTTATATCGTCTCACTTCGCCTTCGTCTCTCTACAAGCGCAGCACGCTTACAATCATTAAAAAATTAAATTAGCGCTTTCAGCGGAATCGTTACGCTCACTCTCGCTTTTATGCCAATCGTAACGTGATATTTTTCTATGCGTATATATATGATTTTCTTGTATTTATTGTGTTACAGGTTTAAGTACGATATCAGTTTAATTGATCGATTAATGCATTTTTTATTTATAATCAACGTTCGTAATAGAGATTCTAGTTGAGCGGAAAACATTTATTACGTATATTTTTACTGATGAAACCGTATCATACGTGAGCTCAGTGAATTGTCTTCTTTCCTTTCTTCTTCCTTTTTGTTTATAATTTGTACTAATTTTGTTGATCGTTACTTTTTGTTTGCATACATACGATCGGGGGATGATTCTAATATATACTGTTATTAATCCTACGTGTACATTACGTCTACGTTTAATGAGTAATTTGGCGTAGACCTATGATTTTTATTTGGAAGTAAACAAGTTAAAGATCTACAGTTTGGTCAAACTTAATAACTTTGAGTAATCAAAGAGAAAAAAAAATTATCTTAATAAAACAACAAAATCATCGTTTGGATGACTTCTACGAGGGTTACGTAAAAACAAGAGTATTTAGTAATTAATTACGGTTATAAACAATATAGCTGATGTAATTGTATGTGAGGGACTTTCTCGGGTAAATATACATCGATTATGATTAATCGTGCCAAGCTCTTTAAAACAAGAGTATTTTTTTCTTTTTTCTGTTAGAATTAGATGTTCTCATCATTTATTTCTTTTTCTCGATCAAAACGGCCAGCCAGTCTTATTATTCTCGTCTCTTTATTTTTATTTCTCGTTTTTCTTTAACTTTCTCAAATACGTTAACAAGACAAAATCGCTATGAAGCTAAGTAATACGCAAAACGTAAAACGTGTTTTATTTTTTATAATAAATGTTTGATAACAAATATCGCAGCACAACTCCCAAAATTTGGAGACATTTGCACATGTCAACGATAAATATTTTTGTTTATAAATTTATACAATGTTATATGTATTTTAATACGATGAAAAACACGCGAAAGCTTCGAAACTTCAGGAGTGTACTTATAATTATGCCATTAATCTGTTACTTTCTTGCTGTGAGTTAGCTAAAAAAAATCAACCGACTAAAATTAGTTTACAAGCAAGATCACAAATTGTTTGACGTTTCTATAAGTAAGCTTATTTAATTGTTTTTATAGTTCATCGACAATTATATCGGCGTTTTCCGTTGTTGCTAGTAAAAAACACGAAATTTCGAAGTAACTTCGTATCGTTTTCATAGATAAAAAATATATGTAAAGATATTAAAAATCTTTTTTTTTTTTTTGTTACATCGATAAATAAACGAACGGAAGTGTCATCGACGTGAATTACTATAAGACAGGCAAATTGAACAAAATATACTAATCTAGTTACTCAATGAAAATCAATACTTCAAATTAAAATGACGAATTCAACGTATGTTTTGCTATCTAATAGCATTTTTTTTTCAATTTCAATAACAAAAATTCAACAATGTATCTCTTCTGCAAGTGGGAAATGAAAAAAAATTGCTGCTGCTGGTTTGCCCGTAAATATAGTGGTCGTTCAAAAAGAAGACGTTGGCAGGCGATTTAGACTGGCGGTAGAGCCCAAAGAGTTGATGTTTTATCGGCCGAAGTGCTAAGGAATGAAAATTCTGTTGGGTGCCAGCGTGCTGAGATTACCTTGTCTTGATGCTGAGCAACGACAAACGCTTGGCAGCGGCATTGTCAGATCACCTAGAGAATGAAAATGAAATTAGAATGATTGAATGCTTAATTTTTTCTAATTGTGTGTTTGAACCTACAAATTATCATTATAATATTGTACAGTAAAGTAATGAAGAAATGATAGGGCAATTAAAAAACGTACAACTCGTATGATTCTCTACACATTTTATGAGATAAAGAATTAAATTTACTTAAAAATTGCCGGATTTCTTCTTACTTAATTGAATAAGGAAAACTCGTTTGACAAATTCCAAGCGTGAATGTCTAAAAATCTCACCTTGTAGATCCGTAAGAACGATTTTGTTGTCGTAGCCACCGGTGAGCAGATAGTAAGCAGACGGTGAGAATCGAATGCTTCTAATGTCGGCGGCGTGTGGTTTGAAGCATTGCACATTGCGCCCACCGCGTATGTCGAACAGCACGCAGCTACTGTCCTCGTGACCGGAGACGAGAAGACGACCCGACGGATCGACGCACACTGCCGCGACCGGACTGCCGGCCTGTGAAGATTCGGTATGAGTTAGACGAGGTAGTGAAAGACAGTCCGACGGGGACACGTTTCCACGAGCAGCGCGCTCGGACAACGAAGACCATTAACTAAAACGCACCCTGCTGCCGGGCACGGTGGCTGGTGTGATCATGTTGACGCAGCCACGCGTCCTGAGATCCCAGAAGCGCACGGACTTGTCCTGCGAGCCGCTGACAAACATCGCGCCGCCCCAGTTGTACAAGCTCAACACGTGGCCGCTGTGGCCGCTCAGCGCCTGGAACGGCGTGCCGGTAGCGCAGTCAGTCACGTAGATCTTGCAGTCGCCGGCACCGCCGCTTATCAACAGGCTCGACTTGTTCGATGTATCCTCGAGGAAGCACAAGTCGCGCACCGTACCGTCGTGCATCGTCAACTCCACTTCTTGACCTGGTGAAAGAGTAGTTTTCTTTTTAATCAGTTGCGATTTGATCGAGATGGCGGCGATATAGCTACCTTCGAGGTTCGATGTGTCAGCGTTGAAGCGCATGAGTTTGACGGTTTTGTCGTTGCTGCCGGTGGCCATCAGTTGACCGTCGGGTGTCCCAGGCCAAGCAATATATCGAGCCCTTGTGGTGCTTCGTTCTCTTGAATAGAACTGTCGGCTGATAAGTTTGATGATCCTCTCTGCAAGTCACAAGATTTTCATGTTATCATTGCCGTGAGCTCATCTCAAACGAGCGCTTCGAGAGGTTTACGAAAAGATGACTTTTTGTCAATCTGACTGCGCATGTATCTCTAAATTTACTACTAAAGCATGTAAAATGAGAAGCGATTCACCTTAGAGTGGGAGCCTTATTTTTGGAGCTTGCGCAAAATAAAAGACAAACGTATCAATGATGTTTGCGTGCGATACGCAACGAAATGGCGTTTAAGATATATGTGGCATACAAAGGCTGAAAGCATAGCTGGATTAGCTTGTCGGCAGAGCGGCGCAACCCATCAACCTACAAAGCCTGAGCAATCCCAAAAATGCGATGATATCGGTAAAAACGAAGACTAGTTAACCGCGAAAGAGCAAGATCACCATTCTGCGATAAGTTTTCGTGTTTTTTTCGCGCATGAGCGCGCGCGTATCTAGTTCGCGCGCGTCTCCAACTGTACCTTGCGACCCGCGGATATGGTCGTAAAAAGAATGAACGTTGGCAAAACGCAACACCTCTCACCTAATTCCCATAGGACCTTTCGCCGTTTGCTCGCACTTTTTGTGTCATCCGCGGATGCTTCGTTATTTGTTCTTCTTTCTTTTCTTTTGGCTTTTGGATCTTTCGGCAAGATAGACTAATTTTAGTTTCGGAAACTGACATACGACATTTAGAAAATGATACGTATCGTTTATGCCAGCCGTCACATCGATGGATAGAAAAGTATTAAAATTGCGACAATCAAAGCAGGACTCGTTTAATCTCGCTACATAAAGCTCGCACCAGGTCATTGCATAATTTGCATGACGATAAGCGCATTCATTGAGTTTTCTCGCGCGCTTTCATTATCCGTCGAAGAGCAAAAGCGAACGGCGAGTTTGATCGCAAACTCGCCAAAGCGTCGTAAAGAAAAAAACAAGAACTTTCGTTCTCAAATTGATTAACGATATCGGAGTCGTGTGAAATTCGCGCGCTCGCTCGAATAAAAGTCCTGACGGCAAAAAGAGATCGCCGCCAAACTTTCACCCGCGCGAGATGTATACTTGCACTGATCCTAATTAGCCGTTGTCTTTCCCACCGTGCCTCCAATCTTTTTTTTTCTCTTTTTATAATTATGATCTTGGGAGTTTTCGTTACTTCATTTACACAACTAAGTTGTTGCATCTATTGTCTGCGGAAAGAAGAGGACGACGAAGACTTTCGTTTTCTTAGCGAACGATAATGCCGCAATTTATGCGTGGCGTTCGTTTCGAAGTTCAGTTTAGGAGAATAATTTTCCGAGTTTCCGGATGCACAAATTGACGAGATAAAGAATCGACGAACGGTAAAGTATTTTTTTGGTTTTCCTCGCGGAAAATTAACGAGCTTGAATATTTCAGATGCTTGCGTTTAAGCGCGGATGCGACAGATAATTTTTCGTGACCATCTTGTTTCTAATCGAGAAACCGCTGACAGAAAGGGGCACATTGGAAAAAGAATGAAAAAAAAAAAAAAATCAGGCGCACCGTCGCTCGAGAAAAGTGTCACTTCGAGCGTTCCGCCTTTTCACGAGTACTTCCTTGCATCTTTATCGCGCGCATGTGCGCGCATCGCAACGTTCGCGCTCCGTTTGCTATAGAGGACTTACATACTCGCGAAATTAGGCTGCCGCGGGAAAAATGTTTTCGAATTTAGTTGTTTTTTTTTGTCTGAACGCTTTTTTAAAAGCGTTTTTTTTACGTTTGAGCAATTTTTCCTTGTCTCGCTAGTCGAAGTTGACAACAGAGTGCACGTGAATTAGCAAGGTGCGACGATTTTATTGTTTTGCAATTGATTTTTAACGCAAAGCGACTAACATATTTTAAAATGCCGCAAAATTAACACGTAAACGCACAAAAAGCAAAATTGGAAACTGAATATTCGAAGTATAACGAACAACTGTCGGCTGTAGGTACGTTCGTCAAATTTTGATCGCTTGACCATGTAATGAGCGTGACCTGACAGGCCAATGATAAAGGTCCAGTGATTTGCAAAAGAATAATTCGAAGCAAATGTGTGTCACGAGACTTATCCAAACGTTAAGTTTAATGCTTCGGTCGGCGAGAATCTAAGCGCGTGAATTTTCTCTCGGAGGCGCGACAGCCGCGTGCGATTTCGCTCGCTCGTGTACGCGAAAAATCATAGACCGGAAGATGCTTTTTTCTTCTTGTAAAAGAGATGTTGTGGAATGCTCTGATTGCCGCAAGATTAATGAACAAAAAATCGCAAAGTTATACAGGTGAAGCAGTAGCGCATCGAAAGCGCGACTGATGCTTAATTTTCTAATGCTATTTTTTGCTTCATCCGTTTGTATATAGTCAACGAAACAGAGTCGAGTTTTCGAATAAAATTTGTAAAAGACGTTGACAATGCCTGAAATTACAGCAGATACCCGCTCGTCGTAAGAACGTTCTTGCATCATTTCGTTAAACGGCCCGACGGGCTTGTCGTCATCTATCGCACATATTTCAAAACAATTCCGTTCGAATGAACTCTATGAATTAACGTGTCCTCTGGTTTTTCCGTAACGTGCCATTAAAAATAATAAAAGCAATAACAAGTTTGCGATGCAGTCTTACACGCCAAAGTGCTTGGCATCGGTTTCTCCAAGCGGAATCTTGAGCCGTGCGGCACAGTGATTATGAAAAAGCCCATAGCAGCGCGTGAAGAGCTTCCATTTGCTGAAAAGACAAAGGCGAAAACTCACCGAACATCGTGAAGCTTGGGATAGGCGCATATCCGTAGAGTCTTGGAGTTGGAGCCGACGGCGTATAGCTTGCCGTGGGGATGGAACTCGGCGCAGCGCACTGCTTGCACGTCCTCGAGGGTCGTGACTGGCACGAAACGCGGCCGACCGGCGCCACCGCCGCCGACGCCGCTGCCATTGCTACCGTCCAAGTCGGCCCGTGGCTCCTGCTGCAACCACCAAACAGATGGCGATTAGGCGCGGAAGCCTCGACGTTGCAGCTTAATTGGAGATCGAGGCGCGGATGGTGATTTGCGAGGCCGGCCGTTATTAAACTCATACGCGCGATAATGCTCGCGAATCCTTGTAGCTGCCGGCAACTTCCGGCGCGAGAGATCGCGGGCGCGGAAAATTGCGAAATTTCACGATGGCGCGCGCGGATGTAACGCCGCGCGCCGGGAAGTCGAGCGCGTTGCGAGGCGCGGACAAAGGAAGCGCGATCGGGATATCGCGGAGCGCGGCGATATCGACGTGATAATTCGGACCCGAGGAGAGCATCTCGCGCCCGCGTACGTCGTGGGATGAGCTTCGCGCCTGCGAATGCGTTGCGTGCGAATCCTGCGCTTCGAGACGTTCCCAGCGGCACAATCGCCTCAAAGACAAACGGGCGATTGATAAGGGAAGAAGGCAATTAACGCCTGCTCGTCCTGGGAGCGCGTCAATCTCCAAGCGGCAAAAGTTGGCGTAGGCGCGCAAAGGTAGAAAACGGACGAGGCAAGAGAGGACCGAGGGGTCTGCCAGCCGCGCCGATCATAACAGCACTCCTTCACGCTTTTACTTTCGCAGCTAGCTCATTAAAATCATCATCGCCGCTCGCTCGCGCGCTGCTCCCTTCATCAGCAAGCCAAATGAGAACTCGAAGGATGAAGGACCTCGTTATGACCGCGAGCCGCTTAATAAATCCATTGGCTTCTTATTGTGCGTTGAGGCTTTTAACGGTAAAAATTGCAATTGCGGTGGAGAGAAAAAAAAACACGCGCTAAAGCTCAATCAACGCAGCGTGTTAACGAGATTTCGGGGGAGATACGACTGCATTATGAAGACGTTGGCTTGCGAGCAGTAGCCAAACGCAAGCAGCTATATCAACCGCAAAGATACATAAATGCATGTGTAATGTATTCGAGGGGGCGAATTTTGGAACGAATTAGGCCGGTTCTTTTTGTATTTGTTTTTTAATTTCTTGAATTTTTAATAGATGAAAGTTGGTTATCATCGGTGCGATCGACGCTCAACCCGGAAGCGCGCGCAGCTACGTCCTTGTCGCATTTTTAATTATTCCACTTTCTCCGTGGGCAACTGGAATGGATTTTCCTTATATTCGAGCGACGGTCGACGACCAGGCACTCAAATTTCACAAAACGAGCCAATGAAACGAGAGATATCGCGGCGGCGTGGAAAAACGTTAAATCAAACAAAAGACCTCGCGCAGCTGTGCGCCCCGATACAAAGTTGCAGTCTAATGGTTCGAGTGCTCGATCTCGGTTCAGGTCAACTTTCGAAAACAGGTGTTTGGCGTAGGGCACCTCGGGTGATGGATTGCAACGCAGTTGCCATTCGCGCCGCGGAGTCACTCGGTCATCTGTGCGCGGGCGAACGGCATTTCGTCGTTAAAGCGTTGCGCTTCGAAAAGCGAGCGCCGACAATACTTTATTGGGACAGCCAGTGATGCAAAGGATCACTAGGACGCCAGTGCGCTCGTAAGTCACACTTTGCGCTCATTATTGCCAAAGCGTACATCGCGTAACCGATCGCACAATTTTCTCCCCCCCCCCCCTCTCTTCCTCTATAATTCAACGCATTGTGGACTAGAAAATCACTGTGTTCTGCAACGCAAACACACGAAATTGTCTAGTTTGTTCGATATTTATGAACACTTCCCGACTTAACTTTTTCAAAAGCGAGGTGGTGTAAGCAACAGTCTAGCAACACTGCGAGCAGTCAATATTTGCGAAAAAAAGAAATTATCCATCACTTATGAAATGTACTTTCGACACGAGAGACTTCCAGCATAACAATGTACAATTTTTTCTCTTCTCTAAACAATCGTTGACTTTTTCCTCGCGTGGCATTTACTGTTCCAAACGCATTTTCCATTATGCCCCGGCAACAAAAGAACGAAGCGCGATCGAATGTGAAAGCTTTAATCGAGAACAATAATTTCATAAAGTGTAGTCGGCGAGTGAGAACCAGGTCGAAGTTATGTACTTTCGATACTTGCAGCGTTAAGAGAAGATTGCTCGTCGATTTTCTTCCGGACCACTTTAATCTTTTGATCATTATTGGAAGCCACGTCTCGTCAACCATATGCCGAAGACAAGATGAGTTTTTGCTGGGACTAATCGAATTTATTGTTGCGATATCATTATCGAATGACTTGAACGTTGATTTTACAAGGGAGATGAATTTAATTGGTATTTTTATGCTTTTTTATAGTAAGAGATGAAGCAAGCGATTTTTATTTTCTACGAATGTTTCTTTTAAAGCGACTTTTTATAATCTTTCCGCGAACAATAATAAAGGGCTTCATTATTTCATGATTTTCATTTCTTTCAGTCTAATAGAAAATCAGACGTTTCGATTGCTTGCAATTATTTTATACCCTAAGTTCTAAGAATTCACCGTATATTTCGATTGTTCACTCTATTGACTGCGTTTCCAAAGCTATAATTTTTCGCCAAACTTGCATTATAATTTCGAATTTCCTTACATTACAATACACAATTTTACGCAAATACGTAACATCAAATCGCTGATGACGCGACGAATAAGGAAGCATATTCCTATATACGCAACTTTACATATCACGCAATAATCAGAACAGTTACTTAACAACGTACACATCGTCGACGACAGGCGCTTCACCTCTTTCGCATGTAATTTTACATCGCAGAATTATCATGACAGCTGCAAAAATTAAATTATGCACGCGTAGCTCGTCTATATTACAAGCTACTTAATTAATTAATAAAAGGGAAAAAATAATATCGACCGCGTGTTCGAGGTGGCACCTAAGCCATTCGGAAAAAACATGATAAATATTCCTTCAATCGGATCGAAAAATCAATCGTCGTTTGATTCCTTTCCACCGATGGAAAGAAAAAAAAAAGACAGAGATAACCATTGATTTCTGAATCCAACAATTTTTCCGTGGGCTTATCGATCTGTTACGATAATTCGAATAATTTTAAATTTTCGCTTTCAAACTCCCTGAATATATACAGCCTGATTGTGACACGTATCTTCGTCCATTGTAAATACTATTATAATTAAAATCTAATTATTAGCTGAATAATTCATTCATTAACGGACGCTACTTTCGAAAGTTCCATGCAATAAAACATCATAATTAAAAACCGGTTGACATGTACATCGGACACACTTATTCGTTTTCGCTCTTTCGAGCGCGTTTGTAGAATTCGAGAAATTGTTTTCGCGGATAGCGAAACCTCTTATCGCCGGGCAATCGTGCACGGAGACAGAGAAGGAAAAAAAATGCAAATTAAAGACACCGTTAAAAGCGAGGTAATAAAGCACTTTCTTTCGTGGCGCAGTGGTTTGATATTAAAAAAAAAAAAGAAAAAAAAAAGAATGCGCCGACTAATTACACGTGTACTTTCACTTTTTAATCTGGAACCTACCCCTCCCCCTCCCCTCCGCTAATCAGTACAGAGACGACACAGCGACGATCTTTCAACTGCGACACTTGTTTCGTTTGCCAACGGGCTTTGAGTTATAATTGGCCGAAACGCCCGGCCTGCCTTTCGTAAGCTTATAAACGCGTTGGCCAATGTTTGCCTTCCGCACGTTTCTCTTCGCCATAACGACCGTCTGCTATTTATCGTTCCGTAACTTATCAGTGATGCTGAAAATGATGATTGGGGTACAATGGTGAAGACACCGTTGTTTGCAAACCTACTTCCAATTTTGGCTCATTTTTCAGCGCATGCCGCTTAAAAAGAAATGTCGTCGACTACTTGCTTTCCACGCTGCAAGCTTGCAAAAGCCAACCATTTGCGTTTGCGATTTGTCGTTTGTTTTCGTGTTGCGAAGAACAAAGGGAAGAGAAAAAGCACACACAAACCATGTAACTCCCTCGTCGTCTGCCAGGCTTCTCGGCCGGTCGACCAGTCTTACTCTGCCTGGTGCTACTCTCAAAGCTGCGTCCATTCTCATCGACGTCGACCTCGAGTAAATTCTCCATGGACCTCCGTCCATTCATACCCTTGCCGGGCCCACTGCTCTTCGGACTCGTCCTCACCCGATTTCCATTCATGTCGTTGTATTCCTCCCACTCGCTAACCTCGCTCCTGACGTCTTCCAACGATCTCGTTCGACCAACGGCACAAGTGCACGGCGGCACCGAGTGTCTGCCGGCCGATCCCGAGCTCTTGGTGCTCCGATTGCGCGACGGCCGATGGTGATGCTGCCGCGCAGGCTGATCTATCATCAGCATCCTCGGCGACACAGCCGGCATCTGCATCGGCGCCGGATTCCTGTACAACGGCGCCAGGTAATAGTAATCCCCGGCTAGCTTGTTCGAGCTCGGCCTCGTCGGTACGTAGTTGTAATCGTGATGACTGGCCAGCGGACTGACCCACTGCGTTATCGGGTCCATTGGCATCGGCCGATAACAGAATCCGCGCGTCGACGAGGGGTTTCGGTAGATCGACGGCCATGGCCGATGATGATGATACTTGAGCTCGGCGCCGTAACGCGGATCCAGGATGCGTATGTCGCCCATCGCTCAGCCTTCCGAGGACTCGCGCATCGGGGGCGGATTGTCGTTTGCCACGCTTCCCGTCGACCGATCGCACGGCCTTTGGCGCGCGCCCCGAGATCAATCCAATTTTTTCACTCCCGACAACGCGGACTTTCGTCAGCGTCGCAGACTGCTTCGGTTCTCTTCTCTCCGCGATCGCCGTTGTTATATTTTAATGGCCCTTGATTCGACAAAAAGCACTGTGTCGCTCACTGCCGCCGGACACCAGAAAGCACTGTCTTTCCCCTCCGAGATAATCGGCTTCGGTCTTGTTTCCACTCCGACAGTCGACCGTTCGCTCCGCGAATAATAAACAAAAGTGCGTGCTCGGGTGCCGGGAGATACCGTGAATCGCGCGCGAGCGGCGTAACTCGACTGCGCTACGGAGACTAGGCGCTTGACGCGCGGGAGACGACCCACTTTACCACCGCCAAGTTTCCCCACCTTGGGAAACGCCTGCTGCCCGCCGCTGCACCGGCTCGAAGGATCTCGATTTTCTTGAAGCTTACCACTTTCTCGACTCCGTGCGTCAATTATCGAATCGTGGGCCGACAGGGGATGATGCGTACACACTCGTTACGCTCTCATGGAGGTTTGTTACGATTGTCGGCCAAGGATCAACCACATCTTGGTATCTTTGCCGATGAGTCAAAACCGCATTCGGGATAGTTGTCCCAATTGTTGTGAAACCAGGCGTTTTCGAATTCGCGCTTCCATCGATACGTAAACTAATATAAAATCGTGGACGTAAGTAACGTCATTTTTACAAACACATGACATGTTTATTGTTGATCGTGATCGAGGTTATCCTCGAGGAATGGCATTCCGTGCGGCGTACTGTTTACTTGGCGCACGATTAAAAGAAATGCAATTAGTTACATGAAACGGCTTTCGTTTTTTTATAACAATGCGATGTATTGCCTTTTTCGAGAGATCGAGCGGCATGCAACTGGTGCATGAAATAATCGGAACCCCACTCCTACAGCGATCAACGAGACGAGGCACAATTAACGTCGCCATAAAGCTCGGCGATCGCTGACGCTTGTTTTTGTCAATCGATTCGCGAAAAGCACGAAACAGCAGTTTACTTAATTGACGCCGTGCGCGCGCGTAGCAGACACGATCGAGCGCACAATTTGAAAGCGCTTCTGGAGTTATCATTGCGCGTTTTTGCTTTGCATCCACGAGTTCAAAATCCTTTGGTGAAAAACTTTCATTTTTCCTCAACGAGGGTCCATATTATGTATACTCGTGTAACACAGAGCGAAAGTTCAGCCGCGAATAAAACCAACGTGTTTATATGCGTTCCGGCTTCATTTTGTTTGCTAATCTAACTGGTTTATTGCTTATGGACGTGTTAAAATATATTGCTACTGCTGAAACTGACGCATTCGATAAATTATTCTCGAAAGGAACAAAAATAAATTAGAAATTCAGTCGTTACGAAAAGAAAAAGCCTTTATTTCTCTCAAACCACTCATCAGTCACAATCGACCACGAAAAAAAAAAAAAAAAAAAAAACACGAAAGAATTACAGTCGAGAGTCGTTTTTTCTATTCTTTTTTTTGTGTAGGATCCTAATTCTCGCGAGCAAAAGGACAAGTGCGTGAGTTTTAGCTTTCTCCAGTCATCACGCTCCGTTAACAATCGATCAATGGTCACTTCTTGTACGGTCCATACTTCGTTTATTCGTTCCGTCTTTTCCAGTCAACACAATGCTCGCAAATCATAGATTTCTAATGCAGATTCGCGGCGCAGGCTCTCGTGCGTCGCGTACGAAAAGTAGTACAGCCATTGATTGGCGTGTTTTAAGTTTGATACGTTGACAAGGATTTCGGTCATTATAACAAAGCCTTTTTGCAAATATTTAAAAGTGGTTGGACAGATTGCATCCGTGCTCGCACCGAGACACCCTGCGATTTCCCGTCAGCTCGCGACTGTATCGTTGCGTGAGAACGCCGAGGAATTCGATCTACTGACAAATCAACGGGAGGCTCGTGTATAGAGCTGCGAAATATAGGTCGACTGTTGGATATCGCGTGACATCCTGTCGACAGGATCACCAAGTGACGTAGGTCGGATATGAAATGACTTTGATTGTCAATCTCGCGCGGCTATTTTGTCGTTAATTCTTAGAGGAGAATTGCTCGACGCCTTGAAATGTCCACAAGTAAATGTCAAACAACTGCGAACTTCGCACTCGATCAGCTCTTTCTGAAGAAGCACGTAATTAGAATTCAGCCCGACGTTTATAATGATTCGCATCCGCTGCGATTTGCAAACACATCGAAATCCACTCATCGTAATCACCTTCTACCTGACGCCATTGGGTTCGATCCATAGAGAAAGTGCGCGCGTGCACATTGTAGACGAGATCACTCAGTGCCCCGTGATTATAATACCAGAGCATCGCGCTCGCGAAAGAAGGAGCAGGTCGGCCGTGTTTTCTCTCCATCCGTGCGCACTCGCACGCCGTGAGTTGGAAAGTCCGAGTCTTCATTTTTGCCAGGGCGTCTATATATTTTTTTTTGTTTATTAACGTGCCGAGTAGAACGTATGTATTTAATAATAAAGCGAGGAGTTTTGATTGGGGAAATGTTGATGGTTAGTTTTTGCACTTTCACTAGCGCGCGGTTCGGTCGCTGTGGTCATTTTTTATTTCTTACTCTTTCATCGCTCAACCTGCGTCTGTTCGAGTACGAAAAAAAAGAGAAAAAAGAAAAAACAAAAAAAAAACCATCGAGTCGTGAATGTGCTTAGAATTTTACACCAATAACACAACGTCATTTGCTCAGCTTTATGTCTACGTTTCGAGCTGACAATTATGATTACAGGTTGTAAAATTTGAATTCATCATTAGAGCACGTATAAAGTTTTACAATCGTCTAACAATAAGTATAGGTATATTAAAATGCTTTCATAATTTTAGGACATGCAAACATGAATTAGGTCACGATAAAAACTAGCGCAAGCACAATTGTCTCGCGGGAAACAACTGTCGAGTTTCCGGTAGAGCAGAAAGTTGAATCATAACTGATAACATCGGAATACACGAGTGTCCTTTTGAAACGCAAACAAATAATAAATGTACATTGGTTAAAGACACTGTACTTGCAAAGTAAACAACCGTAAATTGGCAAGCTCGCTCTGCAACGTAACATCATGTAAAATAGCTTCATCTCGCCGTGCGAAATTTCACCGGAGATTAAGTTTTGCCGTTTCTAACGAAAAATCAGTGAAACTCGAGCGCGTGCACTGTAAAAAGCGAGAGTGCTGCTGCTTGATTTCTTACAGTACGTATCATGCCGGCAGATAAATCATTCTCGAGACCAGTATATTCCTTTGCAAAAGAGCCTTTCTCTCTCTCTCTCTTTCTCTTATTTAGGCCCCACGAGCTACGCAGAAACCATCTAATTCACACAGAGGTAAGGGCAATTAGGCGCGAGTCCAGCTTACGGAGAATGGAAAACCATTAGAAGCGATCGTCGCTTGGATTTTACTCTTAGTCATTGCAATTAGAGAAGTAGCTGAAGTCCCATTTTGCGTTTTATGCTGGACACGTTTTAAAATACGGTTATTCATTCCGATCGAAATCAATTTATTTCGCACGCGCACGCCAACTGCTGTTTATTAAATGAAAAAAAATAGAGAATTTCAAGGAATCGTGACAACGGATTCGTAATTTATAATCGCCATCTGAACTGATCTGACGACACGCATTTCCTTCGCGATCATTGCGCTTGAAAATCTAAATAACTCAAGCAATCGCTTAGTTTTCTCTTTTCTTTCTACACGGCTAATCTTTCCGTTAAACGCCGTCGTAACCTTGACAAAAAGAAACATCAATATTTCAAGCTTAAATAATGAACCGCGCTGCGATAAAGTTGAAAAGCAATCGCTATGGACTGCCGACCATTCAGCCTGCCCCGTTAGCGTATGCGCAAAAACGTCCCAAGCGAAGAAAGCCACGCCGCGATCAGGAAGAAAGGATGGAATATACGCCTCGCGCGCCCGAATTTTCGCGAAAGCCCGCGCGGCGCGGCGAAGTATTACGAGAGAGTCATAAAGCGAAACGGCGCCAGCGCGCCGCTCAAGTTAAAGAGGCTGCATCGCGATTCGATTAACTGTAAACTTGTTCTCCCGCGGGCCGTAACAAAATTGTTGCGCATGGGGCTAAATCACGCGATTTGCCGAGCTCCAGCCAATTGAAAAAAATAAAATAAACAAACAAACGAACCACCCGTAAGTCTACTAAAAGAAAATTTAACGCTTAATTTAAGACTCGAGGAGCCCGCCCTTTTACATTTCGCCAACCTCTCTTCATGCGTGCGAAGACGATACGCCGTGGCTGCCCTTGTACGTGGCCTGCTGGGTTGGGAACAGCGTAAGTGGATTACGGTATGCGCAATATTCAATTGCTCAAATTGTTGCCAGCCTTATTTTTATCAATTTGGAAGCGCTGTTGCGCTGATCCTCGATTTGCCTTCAGGGATAAACACAGCCAATTATATTGATGCTACATAACGGTAGCTCAACGCTATTTCCGCGGAAATAGGCACAATTTGTATACAGTATGGTACGATGCTTTCCTGACAATTAATGAGTACATTTTTTTCGCTTTCTGTAAATCAAAAAGAATTGTATTCGAGTCACCACTTCTCCGAAGCTCGCTGAAACGTTTCATTTCGTAAGGATAACAATTCAGTTCGATCTATTAATTACTTGTTTGATCATAAGCGATCAAAAGGAAATACAATCAATCACACAATTTATCAAAAATGAACGCGTTCAAACGTTGTATGTTGGTATCTGTTTTTCAATACGTTGCTTTGATAATTTGAGTTAGTTCTTGACAATTTTGATAATAATGCAGTTAAAGTTACATTATTACTTACTATTTATTTTTTTTTCATATCGACATTGAAAATTATTCCTTATGATAATCTCACTTGCATCGTTTTTTTAATTCAAACACCGTTAAAATGAAATTCTTTCATAATTTCATTAACTGCAACTTTCTGTACTTATTTATATAATGTAATAAATTAAAATGCATCTTTTAACATGAATTGATGATACATCATATAACCCAACATAAATCAACTCGACTGTTCAAGCAAAATTATAATCAATCGCTTAAAGATTGGATTCACTTAACTAGTAATGGCAATAATTTACTTGCGAGTCAAAGATGTGAGTTTAACTACCGCCAAGCGTGCATGAACGCAAGTTACAGCAACAGAGAATATGTTTGATAATTATAATTTTCATTAAAATCTACATCTAAGTTTTTCCTTTAAACTGCATTAATATATCCATCCTAGTAACACTGCGTAAGCCTGGTTACAGATTTTTCAAAGTCTGGACCATTACAGTCGCAAATCATTCAACAAGTTTTTCCTTTTTCAAACTAACTTCGACAATAACACTACCTACTAGTCCAACCAAGCACCAAAACAGATACCTGTTACCGATCGCTTCCTTGTACCATATCTTACTATGTACACTTTTACGATTTCCAGTTCTCTACATTACCGATCATTCAAATTTTCCAATCTCTAACGCAACGCGGCGCTCGCACCTGAGTAGCAGAAATATAAACATTGGGAAGTTGAATACGGCCGAAATACAGATTACGATCTTGAGTGTTACGTTAAATCGCCCACATAAAAACACAATGACAACGATAGCTGTCGGAATTTCCGGGTTTATATGAGCAGACAATGGGCGGCCGTTTTGCATTTTCAATTTGCAAATGTCTGAGACAAAAAATTGCTGATGATTAATTGGCTGATCTGAATCAAATAGCCTTGCTAACCATAATGACATTGACATGTTGTTATTTTTGTAGCGTCATTGGTAATCGACAAATATAATTATTAAAGTTATATAACCGTACGAGATTATTCAAAAATAATGACATCGCAAACAATTGTTCGGCTGTTACGAGCACTTCAATCAAAAATCGTTCCGACGAGCATTGTTATATTTCAATAAAAATATTATGCAACGCTGAAATCAATTATTACACTTATATAGATTAGCAATCAGTATGTTTAATATACAAATAGGCAAAATTGTTCCATAAAATAATAGGAAGGAAATATAGGAATAATTATATAGCAGAATCGTTTATCCATACTGAAAAGGGTGAACTAAGCGTGATTATTTGATATTTTTCGACGCCGAACAGACACGTTCGCGTGTACAATAACTCACTTGATAGAAAAATATAGCGCAAAATCGTTACTGATTAAGAAACTTGCAGGATGGAATGGACAATTGATAACACCTAAAATTAAGGCCTGCGAGACTTGTTCTTTGGTTTAGATTAGGATTAACTTTAGTTTGATTTAAAAAATGATTTTCTGTTTGAATTTTTTAGAAGCGGTTCGACGAAAAGAGCGACGATCTCCTTCGTATTTATATATATATATTGGTTCACAACGAAAGCTGGTGAGCCAATTCTATATAATATTAAGATTCATTATCAAGCTCAATGCAGGGTCGGCAAGAGCTGAGGAGATATCAGAGAGGACAGTAATCCCAATAATTATTGAAGAGCACTTGAAATACTGTGAATTTCTCGGTTCACAGTTTCGGAACGCAAACTGTGAAACACTTCTGACGAAACTTAATGGGATTCGACCTGTCACGTCTATTAATTTTACGAAACCATCCATTAAAAAAACTCATTGATAATGATAAAATGTTTTTCCTTTTAATTTACGATCGTTCGGTGGAAATTTATTCCGATTGAATATACTTACGAATAGCAATTTAGCGCTGCGAATGTTAGCTTTGTTCAAACTCACCTGAAACATAAAAACATACGAATTATAAAAAAAAAACCTGTTTTAGTTTAGTATTTCCAGATGAAAAATATGCATTTCATTCAACTCTACGAATCTTTAATAAATAATGTATTGATATAACTATTATCTGAACTTGTGCTGCCACGCCTACTTATAATCGTATTGTAGGAAGCTATATGAAGTATAATT
Source organism: Phymastichus coffea (assembly GCF_024137745.1). Taxonomy (NCBI): domain Eukaryota; kingdom Metazoa; phylum Arthropoda; class Insecta; order Hymenoptera; family Eulophidae; genus Phymastichus; species Phymastichus coffea. The sequence goes on along the minus strand of NW_026707004.1, from coordinate 143,594 downwards.
AAACTGTCTACTTGCACAAGCATGAATTCGTTATGAATTTATCAAAATGTAAAGCTTTTATATACATATGTATGTGCATATTGTTCGATTCAATAATTAAACGAATATCGGATCGACTTTTTTTGTACAGATTCAGTAGTAGCTCCAAACAATAGACAATTATCGCAAAGTTTCGCCTTGATGTGCATTTTCTTGTCTATCCGCACCTTAAAAATTCATTCTGAGAGACAAAAAACCTTCTCACCAACGGTTCATCTCATCGTTAACCGATGATTTCTCTTGTTTACAACGACAAACATCCGATCGACCATCGACTTCGCCGCGAGGTTTTCCAGCATCAGACAACAATGGGCCGTGATGCGATTTAAAGAGGACATCGACGAAGAGGACAAGCATGAAGAAGACACTTGAAAAAAATATTGAAGCGCTGCAAGTTTCACCGGCGTTGCAGCAGCAAGAAAAGGCCGTTACATCCGAGGCTTTCACCAAATCACGATTACTGCCGCGGCGGAAGTCATTTCACTTTGAATTTTAATTTGTTTTTTTTTTCTTCACCTTAGTACTCGCGCGCAGGTGTAATTAGTAGCGCGCGGACCGACGTTGAAAGATCAGTCGGGGGAGTCGTTACGACAGACTTTCCGGGTATGATAAGTTTTCAGCTGAAAATAATGTATGCGAATAGCTATTCGCCTTTTTCGGCTCATTTATTAGACTCGTCGTTAACTGAACGAAAGCTGTTTTAAATAGCTATTAACTTAGGGTATTATTTATAATGAATGTGACATGTAATTTAATAACATGAAAGTTTCAACATTTAAGGATTAAATTTCAAGAGCTTTCACATACGAATTGTTGAAAAATATTCCTAAACTATGTGTCTATTTGTATATTATTTGCACGTAAGTCGGTAAAAAGGAAATTGTTGATAAATGTTTCATATTCGATAGCAATTGAATCACGCGCGACGAGCAATTTTGGCTCTAGAATTTCAAGGAGAACAATCATCTTGCAATCGTTAAACGGTACACGAGTGAGTAAATTATCTTCATACACCTGTAGTTCGCTTCCTTGTACGCAACCGAAATTTCGTCCGCGCGCAACCCTAGAAAACGAAGTTCTCATGGGTGCGAAAGTTTTTAATGAAGTTGAGTTTGACTAATTACGAACGTCATGTGTGAAACTGTGGAAAATTAAAAAATTACCGAGCGATCATGCTGCTCGCAAAAATTCGGATGGCCCTTCACGAGATTCTTCAGCTCCGGCAGCTCTTTATCATTGAAGTACGGCAAATCGCGCATTTTTTATCGCGCGCACAAAACACACACACACACACAAAAACTTGTCGAATCACCAACGTAAAAAACTAAAGAAAAGTAGAAACAAGAAAACAATGCAAGCCCTTGAGAAGATACTTGGAAGCTTCAAGCGGTAGAGACGGTCTGGCCAAGTTTGCCGTGGCGCCCGGTAGAAGACAACTTTCCATTTCAATAAAAGGAGGGGGCCTTTTTCCACGGCGCAGGGGGAGGTGGGGGGTATAACCTTTCTTCCGAGGCTCGCACGTCGCGCGTGCGCGCGTGTGCCTGTCTGTGATTTATCTTGCGCTTGTTACATGCGCGGCTCTATTGATTGTCAAGGAAGTCTATACGGACTCGACGGTTGCGCAAGCAGCGCATACGGTGTAGGCTTCGTTTTTCGTGTGCTCGGACAGGGACGTTTTTGTTATGGTTATTATCCCGATAGGCCATCCTTATTTGGATTCTCGACGCGCTTCCACAACGCGATCGGTGCCCGTGTGATTCAGAGGCTGGTTTCGGCGTGGAGCAAGGCGATCTCGTAAAAATGCTTATTTGTAATTCAGGAACAAAAGCACATTGAACGCGCGCAGCAGCGGGTTGAGTAACGAGGCAGCGGGCCAATTAGTCGGAGGAAAAAGTTCTTATGTGAAGTTGTCTTCTTCGAACGAGGGGTCGATCGCGATAGCGCCGAGTGAAAACGGTTTTGTGCAACACTCGCACCTGAGAATCAAAGTCACAATGGCCCTTCCGACGACAAATGGGAAAGTCAAGCTTATCTCCCAATGGCGAAGCTGTGAATATTCACGAAGACGTTCAAGAGATTTGATCGATACGGCTGATTGAGCTTCGTTCGGCGAGGGGAAAGTAATTGCGTTGCGCGCTCGCGGATGGGCTGGTTGGAGCTGGCGCTCGTCTCTTTATTCGCATATTTTTACGGCACAATCGTGAAAGCTAAACGCTCGCGCCTGCTTCCGTATGACTCTTGCCGCCGTTGTGGGCGGATTTAGAACTTGTAATTTAATTACTATCGGCGTCCCGGCAACTGCGGACTTTCCTTCCGCACCGCGACAGCGAGAGGCGCAGGCAATTTTTCGGACAAGCTGTGTGAAAAGCGACGAGCGTCCTTTCCAAGAATCGACGATTGGAATATTCATAACCAGACCATAAATCTATTCCCTTTTCCTTGACACTAGAGAGCGCATACTCGTTTGGAAAAAGATGTTATTTACAACGCGGTGGAGAGAGAGAAAGAGAGAGAGAGAGAAGCTTCGTCGGAGACGTAAGCGCGAGTCAGAGTTACCGACGAAGAGATTAGGATCCGCAACCCACGCGCGCGTACCGCTCGTTTCGCGGGCCGATCTTGCACCTTGCGAGAGCTCGTCAATTTTCGTTAACGGGAAAGACGCCGGTGCATTGTCGACGATCGATCGATCAGCTCTGTGCAAGTGTAACGGCAAAATAATGCCGACTCTTTTACGGCTGAACTGCCGCTCGTTATTGTCGCGAGTCGACCGTTTTGTTCTCTCCTTCTTTTTCTTCTTCTAACGTCATACGGCGAGCCGAATAGTACTGCAGTTGGTCGGAGTCGCCAGTTTCTCAACTACGCGCAGCAGACGGCAATGTTTCACCAGGTAATTAAATATTTTACTCCTCGGTATTCACACTCGAGCGTTGCGCCTGAGTTAACCTTGCAAATGTGACAGGCACGGTAAATTTTGTTGTCTTCATTATGCACAATTTCACTCGTTGAATTAGCAAATATATCGAATTATAAAGTTATACCTCAAGGAATTTTAAATACCAGTGCGATATTTCAATAATTCACAATTGAAAGTATAGGTTTATGTGAGTTGGCGATCAAATCGTATTTGGATATAGTGAAACGAAAGAAGGATTTTACTAAACATTGAGCAATGTTCAAGCAGATTACTACTATGCGACGATTGATAAAAAGAAAACGTCATTGCAGATGAACCGACGAGATATTTACATTTTTAAAAAATATTACTCGTACGTGTATCGAATACTGACATCTATTCCAATTTCCATGAGTGAACAGTAATTGTCGATCAACATACATCGACAACGTATCATAATAAACTATTAAAAAAGAGTAATTTGACGAAAGCTAACATTGCCAAATTGTACAGTCTTCTACATACCAGCAAATGACATCCCTCAAAAAATTTATTCTACTTGCAAGTTGAAATGACACGCAGGACGAGCCTGAGAAACGATTCATCGAGTCAAGTTCATTCACTCGAAGTGTATGCACATCTGTTGCCAGTGCATAAATACATATATAGAGTCTCGCATAGGCGTGCAGCAGTCACGTTAGCCACTACATACCGAGTTGAACGTGCAAAACGCCTCCTTGCCTCTTATCGCGAGTCGCGATCGAGCATAACGCTACTATTTGAAATTCATGCCGACGCTGTTTTTTTTATTTCCTGTAATATACAGGATACAATTTTCAAAAAATGATCGGCGCTTACGTTTTACTGCCTCAAATATTCCGATATTACAATCGAATTGTGCTACGCCTCGTAATTCACATAAAAATAAACTTTACTTTAACGAATACGGGTATTTATATGTGTTAAATTGTCGATGATTTGCTCTTAACCCTTTTTCGGTACCCTTTTTGGAAATGTGTCTGTCCATTTCTCCAAGGTTACGCGTCGTCCGTGAAATCTGATGTTCGTCGTGACGCAACTCCGCGCATAACGCGCGTTCTCACTTGTTCTCGCGTATTTATCCGATTTCTTTTTTCATTCATCTCGGCCAGTTGCGTGCGATCACCATATCGAGACTCGCGTGGGACTATGCGCGAGGATGCGAAGTTGACAATCGAAGAGAGGAGGAAAAAAAAAACAACTATTCGAGCGTGTGGGTGTTTGTCAGGAAATCAAATTGACAAAAGCTGTTTTCGATTCTGATTTATCAGCGATGGAACTTTTTCATATATGTCGTTTGTTTGCGAGACGTCGATTATTTTTTTTGAAAGACATTGTCATCGCCAGATGGCTTATGTTGATGCAGCAAATTATTTTTGCGTTATGGACTATCAAGTGTGTAAACACGCAGAGTACGCTTTATTGAACTCTGTCTACTTAAAGCGAATTATGATACTCGACGATATAATAAGTGCAAATGCGATAAATCGATGCCAGATGCAAACTGCAATGACTTCGTAATATCATTGGATGCAAATTTTTCTCTCTGATTTTCCTTCGAAAAATCATGAAAATGAAAGCGCAATATCGAACTCTTCGACGATTATTTTCGTGAATCCATTGAAATTATTCAAAAAAGCATGCAACTAGAATTCGGACACGGCATGCAATCGCAATCCATTTCAATAACAGCCGATTAACAACGACAATTCCAAGAAAGAGACCAAAATTTAATGAGTCAAATGACGACGAAGACAAAGAAAATCCATTGGAGTATCCATAACGAGTCGCGGCTATTTGAAAGTCCAATTAATTTTTACGACTGTCGACAAGATTTTAGCGTTTGGAAATTCCAAACACCTACGCATGATCGAAGAGTTGAACGAAAAACCAAAAAAAAAAGAAAAAGAAAAAGAAAAAAAGACACGAAGTCGAGGATGACAATGCCGAAAACCGGTTTTTCTCGCGCGCAAAGAAGGTCGCCCTTATTGCGCCGAAGCAGCAGTGAGAAACAGAAAGGAGGCGGCATTGGGCGGCTTTCGTAATTGGTATCGCGTGCCGATTCTCCAAGCGCCGACTGTTTATAGCTATCTCTCTGTCTTTCTCTCTCTAATTGCGCGCGCTGCTAAGAGCTGAAAGCACTCGATCTTACGCTGGGATCGGAGATCGATCGCTTCAAGTTTATTTTGGTTGCGTGGAACAAGCTTTTTTCTCCACTCCCTCTCCCGTTTCTCGTCGAAAGCGAAGTGGATGATGGCGATAAACGATGGTGATATTTCACACATCGGATATTCCAGGTATGCCGAGACTTGAAATTTACGTCAGCTCGTGCTCGAGATTCCTCGCGTTGCGCCCAATGAATCACGTGCATCTCCGCCGACTTTATTAAAAGCGTCGAGACAGCGCAGAAAAGAACCGACATTTCACCAACGCGAGGCTGCTCGTCGAGCAGGAAAGAGAAGAGACGAGGGGCACAATGGTCCAAAGCCGTAAAACCGAGTTTAGCTTCTAACAAGAGCTGTCAAAACAAGAGACTCTCACGCGTTAAGGCGTTAAGGAAGCCAGAGCCGCGCGGAGAGCCGGTAAGGATAATAACCAGTTGAGAGACGAGTGTGACTAAGGAGTAGAGCGCCGGCATACCGATGACGCCACGAAAGAGCGAAAGATACGCCAGATACAATTGTCTGTGGCGCGCGAGTGCAGGCAGCTTCGGCGCTGTATGACTCATGCGTGTAGGGAGAGTCTCGTTCATAAGAATGAACAAAAGATCCGCACACACGCGACGCGGTTAATTATGTAATTCAAGGCACATCGGCTATAAAAATAAAGCTCGATTCGACACTTTCATGTTCTTCGCTGATCGGAACGAGGTGAATTGAAAATTAGCCGCTGCGTGTGTCTTTTACAATTGGCTTTCATTACACGGTTTAAGGAGTGCATCCGAAGTGGTCCTTTCTTTTCTGTCGGTTCGTTTCTATCAATCGACCTACATGTTTTATTTGGACGTCTTATCGATGCATGGATTTATTACTTTCTGGGAATCGCGCGATACATATATTGTAATGCATGTCAGTTTACAAGTAAAAGCGAAGGTGTTGCAAGCACGTAGTGCTCTGAAAATGTCATCCACATTATCCACGCTCGTCATGTGTGAAAACCGCCACGTCTTGAAATCTAATCCGACGAGTCAGGATCGTCGCATGAAAGAAGCTTTGTATACCTCATCGACACTGGTACCATAGTCATTCTCCTCCCAGATGGGATCGTCCCAACCACCGGACGACCCTGACGATCCCCTTCTCGTTGGATCCCATGAGTGTCTCTTGTGCAGATTCTCCAGAGAATCGGCCGAGAATTTGCGAGCGCCGTACAGCGACGACGACATTCTCGTATCCTTGCCCAAATTACTCAGCGAGCCGACCTTGAAGGCAACGCTTTTCGGGCTGCTACTTCGGATACTGAGATCTCCTGTGGACGACAATCTCTCGCGAATCTTAGCCGTGCTGCTCAGCTGTGGCGACGACGATTTAGCAGCGCATTCACGTCGCGAGGGTGCATTGCAATCGAATTTCTTGAGCGAACTCGTCGAACCGCGGCGAGGTGAAGTTGCAGATGTGCCGATCGGTATCTTGTGCTGACAATTGATCGAGCTCGCCGACGATCCTAAAGGGTCTTTCCTCAGACTGCTGGCAAATGTCGACGGATGGGCGTCTTTCTTTATCGGCGACGGCGGCACGTTCAGAAATCCGCGACGGATCGTCGGTGTGTAAGTGGTCGTGACGATCGTCGGGGACGGCGTGTTGCGACGAAACGCACAGTTCTCCTTGTACTTGCTGCCGTGGATTTCGCAACAGCGATCGACTTTCGTCTCGATACGAACGACTCGTGGTTTGCGCTGATGATCCAGACTGACGTCGCTGAATAATGCCTCCAAGCGCTTTATTGCAGCTTGCTGCTGGTAACTGGGTGGTGACATTGCTGCGGGGCTTTTTTCTTTTTCTTTTTTATGGGTTTTATGGCACCGGTGAGAGAGTTACATCGAGCTTTGATTAACACTTTTCTGAAACGTTTGATGTTTCCGAGTGAGCTGTCGTCGTAAAGGTTTGCAGTTCGAGTGTAATTTGGAAAATTAAATTTATAAAGTTTACGAAAAACCTTTACACGTGGAACTTATTATTAATTAGATACAGCAAAGAGAACTAAACAAACTAATTCATATGGATATGCTTGTATGGACAAAGAATGATAACTTTCACTAAATCAAACGGATCAGGATAAACATTCAAAAAAACTCGTTCAATGACTGTAACAAATAACGTAAACGACTGCCAAGTTGCAATCCAGTTCAATGTCGGCCTATCTCGAACAACTGTTTCAACGATCAATTATATTTGGAACGGACAATTCCAGCGACAAGAAATCAGCAAATGATAAACGCAAAAAGTACAACACTCGCGCACCTCGTTGGCCGTACCCGAAGGACAATAACGTGTTCAAAGAGAAAAAAAAAGAGCAAAGCAGCAGCTGACTCAAGACACGTCCGCGGAGTAACTGCTGGTCCCACGGCACGTCAAAGTCGCGCGCGCGAACGAGAGAGCAAAAGCAATAGTCTGTTTGCCTGCTCCCCCACCATGTGATTCTCGTCGTGCGTATATATATGCGCTCGGCATTCGCGTGCTGCTGGTGCAAAAGCGGGGAGCCGACCCTCCATATTAGGTCAAACTCATAGGTTTGTGTCGTTGCGATCGCGCGCGCTCCGCGAAACTCGCTTGCATTAAAATGCACTCACGTGGGAAATCAAGAGAGAACGACCCTGGCACATTATGCACTTTAGTGCAGATTTCGATTTCTTCAGCAGAGAACGCCTGTCGTTTGGATTTGGCCAGCGAGTCGCATTGAGGCTCATGAGTGGCCCAATCAAATGTACAATTCGACGACACGATGCGATTGTTTGGCGCATTGGGAAGACAATGGCGAGGGAGGGGCAATTTTGACTTCCCCGCTGAATTGCCTTCGATGTCTCTACGATAATACATCAATTAAAAGAGCCTCAATTTCCATTTTGAATAGTCATCGTCCATACAACTTCAAGCCGAGAAAAAATACTACATTTGTCATGTTAATTAGCTAGATTTTCAAAGGAAACTTACATACTAGTGATCGATCGGTCGCAAAATGTGTTGTCGAAAACTCACGCGTACAACATACATCACGCGAATACCATTCCTATGTTTATTCAGAGAAAGTCTGAGCAGCAGCTCGCGAATATAGCGCACGCCGTGTATGAAGGCATGACAGTTGACGTTTCTCTGTCTCTCTCTCTCTTTCTCTCTCTCTCTCTCTCTCTCTCTGGCTGCGCCACAGATGCAAGTTGATTTATGCTCGAGCGCGATGCGTCGAAGGATGCTCGTTTTTACAATCGAGAACACGTATAAAGATGTCAAGTTCGGAGATTCCTTCTTGCTGGTATTTTCTTTCCACGATAAATTAGACATTTGCAGCACGCCTCGGTCGATTAATAACCGTAACCGGCTTATTGTGATTAAGCGCAAGGTGACGAGACGCAACTCTACTTTATATTTTCGGTGGAGGTGTAGCAGCAGCAGCAGCAGCAACAGCTGCCACTGTGCCATTGCGAGTGCGCGTCGAAAAGTGTTACGTCCAAATAATGACGCAAGATCGTCTTTCCGTATCGAGGAAAAAAGGCGTTCTCGTTCTGCTCGCGCGCGCACAAACGTAGCTTTGATCTGCGGCTGTTTTACCGACGAGACGCTTTAATTGCCTGCTCGCGCCTATTCGCAAAGGCATGGCTTGGAATGACAATTAGTACGTGTCGGAAGAATTTTCTTCGTGGGAAATCAGATGGAGCTGCTGGGCTTTTGTCTGCAATAAAATACGTTACCCGAGTTTTCGATAAAGTTTATTTCATTTTCGATTTTTCAAGTCGATTCCAAATGGTATGCTTCATGACACTTTTTTTGTAATAAAATTTTCCATTTCACCACGAGAAAATCCAAATTTCACACAACTTTGAAATAATACTGCCGGATTTGTCAAATTATTCGTTCGGCTAATTATATAAGTTCACGTCGCAACGAAAAATACCTTTATCTCACATCCCTAATTATAAAAGTACGCATCGACGAGATCACTCGAGTTCGTGACCGATAGCGAATAAAGTAAGCAGAGTTTTGACTGACACGCCGCTCGTTGAAGTCGCGAAAGCCTGCTCGCCGAGTGGCAAATTCGTATACGGCTACGAGCGAGAAAATATTTTGACTGGCCACGTCTGCTCCTGCGAAGGAGTCAAATAACAATTGGAACATTTGCCAAAGTCGACGAAAATTGGCTTTCAAAACGATTTGGGCATGGCGACAACTGGAAATCAGCGCGAGGGCGTGAATACGCTGTACTCTTTTAAGCCACGTCTGTCTTTTTGTCCACAAAACGTGCGACGAATTTCATCGGCGCTCATAAAAACAATAAATTTGAATCACCGTTTGCCGAACGATTAAGCCTGCGCAGCTGCGCAAACGATCGTCCAGTAGCGACATGTTACAACCTACTTCGAGAGATCGACAAACTGAAAAAGAAAAAAGCTTCGCGTTTAGCTACCGACGAAATTGTGTGTGCGACCCTGACGACTTAATTATTCCGAAGCTTAAGCGAACCAATTGTTACGGACATGTATTCCATTACCTCAGTTTGCAATTAACTCCAAATGGATTTGTATAGGCAACATTACAAGCATCGACTTACGCGTCGCAGACTTGGTTTCGTTACATAATCGCGTTTGGCTTTTTCTTCTAGGAGTTCTCTTTCTATTTCTGTCACAGTTAAATTGGAATAGCCAGCGAATTTGAGGAATTGCACATCAATCGAATTGGACGATAAGAAAAAATATTTGTCTTCCAAGATTGACTAAGATGTTAAGAGTATCTTAATTGGAAGCTAAGTTAAATAGCGTTTCCAGTGATTGACAAATTGAACGGATGGTAAACAATTTCACGATTTTTTTTTCAATTGTACACGCAATAATGAAACAGTTGGCATATTGATTTCTTATATTCCTCCACAGTCAATTGATTCAAGTACTTGTTTCACTGGCGTAATTAATCGTAACTAATCGAACAAACGAAGATAATTCTTCGTTAAAAGAATATTCGTTGCCGTGAAAGAAAAAATGACATCGAACATGCATCAATCTCAAAATCCACTTCCGTCGGAAAAAATCCACGGCTGAGCTTCCTCCCCGCGTCGACAAGAACGAGAGAATGAAGATGCAAGCACGCGCATCGCAACGTCATGAAATGCGCACGCACGACGATCGAGTTACCTGCGGAGCGCCCACGTGGCGGCGACGATGCTGCGTACGCTCGTGCATTCGATTCCAGTTCACCTTGGTGAGGGGCGAAGCCGGCCGGCTGTACAATGGACAAACGACTGCCGGCGCTAATCTTGATTACATTAGAAGACAGAGCTTCGCGATCGCGGAGTTGAAGATCAACTGTATGGAACATTTTTTTGCGTTTGAAGAGTTGAGATGAAATGGCTTTTGACATTCTTGCAAACGGTCGCAGTATATTTTGCGACGAAAGATTTTCATTGGATTTATAAACAAAGAATATGAAAAAAAAAAGAAAAAGAAAAGAATTCAATTTAAAACTATCGCGAAAAAATGACTGATCGTAAAATTGAAAGAAAAAAATTAATTAAGTTAATCTGTTCGTTTTTCTATTCTTTTACGAGCTACATTTCGTTTTACGATCGATTTTTCGCGCCCGATCGCGTCGAATCAATTTATAAATATTACCCGGTTCACTGACTCGCCGTCAAACCAGAAACACAACAACCTCGATATCTTCCTGAAGGCCGCAACAATCGGCAATCAACACGAGATTGCGCAAGTTCATCTCCTCAATGAAACTTTAATAAAAGCATCGTGCCCGTTATCAAAAAGTGCATCGGATATTTGTTTACATTATCAGCTGCGCCCCTAAGAGACTCACGTGGGCGGAATCCTCATCAGAGCCTAAAAATAGCGCGCTCTTTGCATCGCGTGTTTGGCGTCGGATTTTTCATTCGCGTCGTCGTGCAGAAAAGTCCACGGAGGCGACGGCGCTTTTCAAGTGGTAATTTTGCCATGTTGGCTCGACGCAAACAATTTCTCGTTGGTACACTGAATTAACAAGCCACTGTCGAGTTTGCCGACGTGCTGTAGGAAGCTACTTTTTTTTTTCTACGGATATCTGAATATTGTTCTTATTAGTGTTGCGAGATTTCATAGGATTTTTAGCAAGGCTACATCGAATCGAGAAAAACTGAGAAGCGTTTTCCAGTTTGTCGAATTTACTGAAAAATGATCGCTCAACGGTAGTTTTGTATGCAAATTAAAACCTTTAAATTCTTGTTCGATTGTCATGCCGACTAACTTGCTATATTTACATACGTCGAATCAACGCAAACCATATAACTTTCAAATTGTTATGACGCAGACACCTACATCCCCACACACGCGCCATTTAATCGACATTGCCATCGCATAGGACCAGTGACGTTATCGTCATCGCGTATCTCCATAAAGTATGAATCAACTCTAACAGCGACAGAGTTTATCCGTGACCCATTGCTAGGCACGCCAAACGCGGAGAACAGCAAAAAATTTTTGGCGAACATACGCGCGACTTCTGGAAAAACCGTGTGTATAAGCAAGGCGCGTAATCACGTGGCGGAAGCCTTGAAAATGCCTTTTTTCCTCTCGTCCTTAGCCTGATTGTAAATTAAAACGGCGACGATTGCATTTCTCATGAGTAAAATACGGATTTAACTTTGCATTAGTTAGAGAGCGTCATCGGAATTTCGTGTAATTTCAGATAAGATTTACCAATACACAATTTTTTTTTCTTCAGACTCATTAGCCAATTTCGGAAGACCCGTTCACGTAACAAGGTTTAGCATGAAATAAAGTTGCGTGCCTGTAAATCATGAGAAAATTACCGATAAATCACGAATATCATGCGTCTCGCGTTATAAATTGTCGCACGGTACGGAATTTGTAAAGTTACTCACGAACTATCGCATCGATAAAGATCTTCTCTCGCACCCGAGGCGCTTGAAAAATCAACTCTTTCTGTTGATTGAGTCGCTCGCTCGAGACAGTTCCACATGCCGTGAATCCGAAACACGTACGTCGTGGGTGGCCGGTGTTTTTTTCCTTTCTCTTTTTACAAAATTGGGAGTTTCTCGCGTTGGGTATCGTACATATCGCCTGCCCACCGATTGAAAAACTACGGGCATTCGCGCTCGCTTGCCGTCTGAGAGTTTACCGGTGCTGGGGATCATTAACGGAAGTAACAACGGACACGTATCTATATTATTGATTTACGCGTATTTTCTTTCTACTGGAGCCATCGATGAAAAGCAATTGCCGTAATCGAGTTACTCGTTGCCGGCACGTCTCAATTTGCTGCCCAAGATAAAGATATGACAGACTCTTAAGAATAATCGACAGATTAAGGAAAAATTAACGCCAATGTAATCAATTAAAATCTAATCAACGAGGAGCGCTATAAAAGCGAGTATAATGAAAAGTTTTACGATGTATCGACCACTACCGTATAGAAGCATGAAAGTGAAGTCAAACGATTTTTCAAGTTCGACCACTCGCTCGCTCAAGTAAACTGTAAATCGCAGCGAGTGTTTTCACCTTTGCGCGAGCGCAATTTCATGCTTTATCGCCATATGGGAATTGCCAGAGATAAGCTTGCGTATTAGCGTTCGACGTTTCGACTTCTGCAATTTGATATATTATTTATGGTACCTTTACAGAAATCACTTTTTGGCATTGTTTCACATCGTCTTTCATTTGCAATTTCTGGCGGAATTTGCGCCGGTTTATTCCTCGTTCTCACGCCGAGAAGGAAATGATTTTCCGCAAAAACAAATAATTTGCAGGCGTTACAATGTTCAATCATAATCACGCGATCATATTATCACGTGAAAATCAAACTTCGCCAAACAACTTTGCTCTAACGGTTCGGCAAAACTTGGAGCTCGCACGAGAGTAGATACACCAACCAAACTACCCACGATCCTACCATTATTCAAACGGCAAACAATCGATAAACTCACCTTGTACGGTTTGAGGATGTCATAATGCCCCTCGTGTGTTTTCGGCTCGAAATTCGACGACGTAGAGTTTTGCCGCCTGAAAAAAGAAGAGTTGTGCACACAAGATAGCGAAATCCACTGACTTGGCGTTTTTTATTGTACTTTTCGTGCAACTCGCAATTACACCGTAAAACAAGAAAAGAGATAAGCCGTTGCGCAACTCACGTCAGCTGATCGGAGCCGTTAGCCGTGGGTTTCGGCGACTGTACTCCCGATCTTGCGCCCGGTGTCGTCGAGTGAACTGGCGATTGTCCTTTACTCAGTGGTTGCTTTATGCTGAAATTGAAACAAAGGGCAGACGACTATGTGAGTTTGGCTTGTAAAACATGTGAAAATGCGAATTTACAACGAGTTTCGTTGCGACGATTGTTTTTTCAGGATTAATTTTGTTAACTCGAGGCGTTACCTCGTCGGGGATAAATAGAGAAGCTTTGTTCGATCAACATTTGATTGTTACTTATCATTTTGATGATTGCGCTCAAATTGAACGTTATCATAAAATACTCACACCTATAATTATATCTTATTAAATGAAGAAAACAAAACGCATGCGATTTTTTTTTAAGAAAATGGTTGGCTAAGGAAAGGTGATTACAATTGATTGTATTTAAAACGACAGACTAATCTGAGTCGATGAGCCACGATTTTCAATGTACGTTTCAAATATATGGTGCAGTCATCTCGAGCACAAACAGTCGCTGTTGAATCTAATCTATTCCATTATAAAACGCGCGGGCCAATGAATAAGACGTAACTTTCGATCTTCGCCACTGAGTCTGCGACGTTAATTGAAAGTATCCCTGTCCCGCTTTGATCACATCAATTAATTAATACGCATTAGCCTGTCTGATTCGCCAATGAATCTAATTGATGCACTCGACGAGCGAACTGCAATGTCACGTACATACACACATATACACACACACACACACACAAAGATCAAAGCCACTGAAACTTCTTTTAAAAAAAGAAAAAGCAATTGGTATTGTTTACCGGTTCGCGCACGGCGGCGTGGTACTCCCAACACTACGATAACTGGTACGATGCTGATGGCCATTGGCCTGATAATGCTGCTGACTGGCCGATCGCGGAGGGTTGACAGACACGCTGACACGCTCGGCAATACGAAACCGCGGCACTGTTGGCTTGTGATACATCATCTTCGCTCATCGCAGCGCAATTAGAAGCATCATTGATACGACGGTAAATAAACGAACGAATATGTACGGAGGGAGATGACGATGCCTTGAGCGCGCGGCGTTCGGTCGACGACTAAAGCGCGTTCTCTCTAACGTTCCTTCTCTCTCTCTCTCTCTCTCTCTCTCTCTCTCTCTTACTCTGTCGGTTGCATGCTCACGTTGCTGCTGCTGCTGCGCACTCGCGTGCAATGTGCTACCATTATGCTACCCAGGCAAGCGAAGGCTCGTAGTAGGGGTTTCGGTTCTGGGTGCGACCTCAACAATGTGACCGTGTGCTCGAACGAGCGATGTTGGTTGCTTCTTCACCTTTTTGTTATTTTTTTTTTGTATGACGACGTGACGATCGTTTGGTCGATAACGAATGGATTTCGCTTTGTTTTCCTCTCACGGCAAGCAGAGGTCGAGATGTCGAGCTCTGGTTTGCCAATCAAACGAATCGTCGGAAGAGTAAAGAGCTTGTCGACGAACTCGAGGCGTCGACGAGCAGCGTCCTCACCCGTCATTATTTCTCTCGATCGCGATATATATACACGCGCGTTCCGCAACGGTGACTCCCTCGTATACAACCATTGGGCTAAGTTCATCGAGGCGCGCTGTGCCATTACGTAGGATCGCTCGCATAACGCGACGCCGGATCGTTCGAGTACTATTCGATAAAGTGCGCTACGTGAAAATTCCTGCGAGTAGTGCAAACAACGACGCCTCGTGCGAGGACGTAACAAGAGAGAAAAGGGGGGAAAAAATATACGTACATAGGAAGAGACAAGCGAGAGGCGTCTCGCAGCTGTCGCGTGTGAGAGCGTTGCGGCGAGCCCCGTTATACCTTTTCTACGCCGAGCGCGAAACTATAAGCTTTGCAGACTTGCGCACGATAATTTTCTGGTCATCTCTCTCTCTCTCTCTCTCTTTCTCTCTCGGCTCGGAGCGCGGAGAGTACGATTGCTTCGAGGTAACTCGTAGTTTCCTTCCTGTCGCGGTACGTGTATATACGCGTGGGAATGATTTTTTTTTTTCTGAGAGGAACTTCCGACGAAATTGATCGATAATTGTAAAAAGGAATGACGGCTCTCCTCTTGCGTTTTCTCAGCAACGAGCGCGTGTGAGAAGAGTCGTTGAAAGCCCGCGCGCGCGGCACGAAAAGACGCGCGCATTCTAACGAGAGAGTCAAGGCCCTTTAAAGCTTCGCCTGCAGAAGAGAAAAAGAGTGAGAGAATGAGAGAGAGAGAGAGAAAGAGAGAGAGAGAGAAAGAGAGAGAGAGAGAGAGCGGTGTATAATCGAAAATAACTCCCGGACACAGCTTCCGCCGTATATATACTTTTTCTCCTCGGTTATCTTGGAATTCGTCGACTGAAGAGAATTCGTCTTTTGTGAGCAGGCTTGGCATTACATATTCCTCATTTCTTTTGTTTCGGAGGTGAACGGCATTATTGTTTTTTATGTGACACTGATTAGACTCTGTAACAAAGCGCTGGTGTTATGCACATCGTAGTATTAAGACGTCTAATGTAATTCTTCAAACTAGAACTCCTTAGCAAAATGAAACGTCGATGTGATGAGCGGTATGTTTTCATGTAAATCAAAACAGTCTAACGCAACAATGAAACCCATCAAAGGCAATGAACGCCACGTGGAAATAAAATTTCACTTGCTCACCAACCATTAAATTACCAACAATCGCGTTTAAGAAACATCCAAAGAAAAAAAGTTCCCGATCAATGAATACTGCTGAATTAATGCGTCGTAATGAGCCGCCGACGGGCATTCCAGGTGTACATAGAGAAAGCTTACGAGCTCGTCAGCACGAAAAGAAAATGTAACGAGAGAAATGCTTTAACAAAGCGATATGGTAATCGTTTCGCCCTTCTCTCAGCGCAACTGCATGCACGCCCGAGAGTCCAACGAACTCGCAGCACGTGAGATTTCGCAATTTCATCGTTCTGGCTTCGAAACTTTTGAGCATTCGCGCGAGAATGCGCAAGAAAAATCTCGTCGTCGCGCGGCCTCACCATCCACCCACAGCCGCCTTCGTGGAATTATCGCGCGAGTAAGAGCACTGCGTTGATTTTATTTGCTTGGCGATTGTCGAGCAGACTTTGACGCTACTTATTTTAAAATACGAGGATTCCGTGTTGTCGAGGCTTAAATTAAAGTGAAAGGATCGTGTGGCTGTATCGCGATGAAAAAAAAAAAAAATGGAATTTTCAATCGGCCACGGTGAATCATGCCTCTGAAATCGACACACGAGATAAGAAAGTTACGTTTCCACGATCGCAATTCCCACTCAGCGCCGACCCAATTTACAAAAAAGTTTTATTCTCGCTGATAGAGGTAATGGAAAAGGGTAACTCCGCGAGCGACGCGTAATGGGCGAATCCGTGAAGCGCAATAATATTACAGCGAGGAGTAAAACCGGAACGGCATTGAAAGTAAACGCGCCGTCGCGATGAAAAGCCGCCGCAGCGCGCGCAAATTTTTCCGCAGTTGTCCGCGCAGGATGGCAGGTGCATTGCGAACTGGACGATATCCGCCTACTCGTTGCGAGTAGCGTAATTAGCCTCAAGCGAGTATAAAAACGGTGATTGTTGCTTCCTTTCGATATTTATGCATTGGCGTTGGGTCGGGAAGATTTACTGTATGTGAAAACGCATTGTAGTCCACAAAAGGCGCAAATATAAAGACAGACAGGAAGACATTGTTTGAGCGTCTCGGGCAAACTGCCAAGAATCTTCCACTGCGCGACAGACCTGCTATTTCGCTTGGTGGCTCTCTGCGAAATGGTTTTGGTAGCACGAATCTAATTATGTAAAACCAATGAAAACAAGCGTCGATGATAAATCTCCCGAGTGATTACTGCTTTGGCGCAAATTACTCGATGTAAATAATTGTCAGATGGCATATGAATGGTATGTGAATGCCGCATACAGAGGGCAATTATCTAACTGAGAAATTCCGATGATTTTTTTTTATAGCATTATAATATGTTCAGATAGACTTACGAGCAACGTCATAAAACACGCACTGTCACTTACCATAACGCACTTGAAACAGTACTTCAAGCGTAACAGAGATCATCGACCGGTTTGCTCTCGCCGTGTACTCGCCAGTGTCAATAAGCGTAATAAATTGCGGATTGTCGAGGATTTATGCATGTGAGAGTCTGCATTAGAAGACGGATTACGAATGAATTTAACCTTGTTACTCAATTGGGGTTTTTCATTTTCCACTATTATTCTGAATTAGAATTTAATCATAACACTATTATATCTCTAATCCCGGTAATGCCGCAACAGGACATGACGAGCTTTATTAGCGCCGAAAATGACTTTGTTCTTCCTGTACTTTACTTCCGGTTTAGCGAGACAATGTCACCGATCGAATGTCAACGAAGCGAAAATCCTGTGCTTTTTACCTATGCGAAATACAAATTTTTGTCGTTTCACTAATTTGAAATAAAACAAAATTTTTTGCGTGTCTACAAGTTAATTTTTTAGTGTCTAATCGCATGAAGGAAAAACCACTATGAGAGTAAACAAAGCTGACTTAATAAAAGTTACAAAAAACTTTATCATAATTGTAAAAGGATAAAAATTTCAAATTAAGCTACCATAAAGAAGGTAAGAAATCGAACTATACGACTGTATATTATAAAAAGCCGTACGACATCTAATGTAACATACAGCACATGCGTTTAAAAATAAATGTTTTCATCTGTTTGACTGTTCCAGTACCCGAAAAACTATTTGCTTACACGTATATTAACATAAAGCTATTTCATTTTTATCGAGCCAACCCTTTCCTCCATATTTATCAACATTTTTATCATTCAAGTCAGTGATTTATGCATTCCAGCAAAAAAATTTCGTGTTTGACTCAAGCAAAAGACTCGCGTACTTGACATTTCGCCATGTGATAATTTTAGCCCATTCACCGAGACGTTTACGAGGCAGCTTCGTTCTGCACTGCGATAACGACGATTCCCACATTTAACCGCGTGCAACAACGTCGTACGTATATGTTTACTCAATTTTTTATAGCAGTAAATAATCGATTCAAAAAGAATCGTGACCTTGCGTGTGTTTCGTTCAACTTTTGATTGTATTAATACGCGGAGACTGTCACTGTCGTCACGCACGCAATACAAGTCTGCAAATACTGAGGGCTTTCACGCTCGACAATTAATGATTTAAAGTTCTTTTTTTATTATTAGTCTTAATTTGTTTGATTTAGTAAACTGAACGCTTTATCTGAATTAATTAAAGCAATAGAAGAAAATAATTTTTTAAGAAAATCAACGTTTAAATAAATTGAGAAGTCTGGACGCAAATAAGTGTATAGAACCAGTGCTTGATATTTCATGAAACTCACGCAATAAGTGCCCTATTTAACAAGCAAATAGATAATTTTCAAATAACTAAACAGCAAGCGACAGAGTCCTCTGGTGCGCAAGATGCTCTACTCAGCGCGCACTACCGCTGGTAACTAAAGCGCGCCTCGTACGACACTAAAGCCAGAGAAGGATAAACGAGGAATCACGAATGCATTTTCAGCCAGTTAATTAAAGTGCACATTTTGTTAAAATTTCAAAACGTCACCAATTTGCGCTCTTCATAAAATTAATCTACAGGCATCTTTCTTAAAAAAAAATCGCCACTGACCTTTCAGCTTGTAACATGTTGTTAATAGCTTGCGGGGTAATTGGTGGTGCAGGCATTTGTCTGATAAATTCATCCCTCTCCCGTTCTTTTTGTTGTAAAGTTTCTAGGAGTCGTTGTTTTTGACGCTGATACTCCTTGAATAAATCACCATTGAAGCTCTGTTCCAGTTGCTGTTGTGGTAGTGGTTGTTCACCGGATATCATAGGCCTTATTGGTGTCGATTCGGCCACTTTGCCTGCGACTATTCCTGTGGGTCTGTCGGCCAACGAGTCTCGTCGTGAACTTCGTGCCGTTGAGGGAGCTGGCGATTCTCGACCAGGATTGCGACGTTCTGGCGTTGAGGCTGCTGAAGGATCCGTTACTTTCGCCCCTATAGAGAGTTTAATGTTTTATTCTACCTACTATCCATACAAAGATTTATTTGAAAAATGTATAAATGAAAGTTCAAATATTTATTAGATTATTATGTTTCATATTTCTTAAAAGCGAGATTATGATTTAATTGGTTAAATGGTTTGTAGAATTCAATGTCTCAACTACGTAGATCCTTTCAAGCACAGACATTTATGAATTGTAGTAAAAAATTTTGTATGGTGCAGTCAATATAATATTCATAAGCGAAAATCAAACTGTTGTGTATGTCGAGTTGAAAATTGTTAAATAAGATTCATTTTTTAGCATGGTAATGAGAATTATATTTCATTACTATTCTCAAAATATTCTCGGAACGTCACGCATAATTAACTAAATGTTTCTGCTCAAAAGGGTTTACATTGTTAAGAAATTAATTCTGCAAACTGACTTTTTAACCAATCAAATTATTGCAAATGTACAGCAGTAAGACGTACGAATTGAAAGAGATTAAGATTTAACTTTTCAGTTTTAGCAGTTCATTGGTTTTAATAAACCAGATAGCTCAATTGTTTATAGAGTACTCGTTGCATTATAACACATTGAAAAGTAAAAATTACTTTGTGTATCTTCCTATTTCATCTACAAGCATCTTTCTTACATTTACTTAACTAAAAAGATAGAGCAATAACACTTAAAGTTACATTACTCATTTCACTCTTTACATAACTACCACAACGTTCAAGAAATTTAGTAAGTTCTCATAATTGATTTTTACCTGTAACAACTGTTATTTCGGTTTACAGCTAAAGACAAATGTAGACATTAAAATATAGATGGTAACGTCGGAAAAAATTCCCACAGAATCACCTTCAAGACAAATGACGCACAATCATCAAACTTTTCCCACAAACTATATTCAGAAAAACCTCGAGCAGTGAACTCGTCACTCTAATAACAAGCCTCGTCTTCGCATTTGCAATCCCTTTCTCTTTATTCGTGTTGCAAGCGCACATTTAAAAAGGAAACCAAGCCCACCTTCCGGACTCTTGGAGTGTCCCCTCGTTCGTGGCGGTGCCGTCGGCTGGGTTGTTGAATTGATCGCCTCTTGTATCGAGGGCAGCTGTTGGAATTCGGCGTAACTCGAACTTAGAAATACATCGCCCTCATTCTCAAACAACCTGTCGACGCAATGAAATATTTTTGTTTACAAAAATGCCGATACGTACTTTTTACGATTGTGACGAAATCGGATGAATGACTTATGTTGATGACAGTGAATTCGAAGAAATTATTCTAAATAAATGAATTGCAACATAGTTATGCCAGTAGACATTCATTTTGGTTCTAATTTGAAATATACCATTTTAAAAGTCATCATCATTAATTCTTTTCCGAGATCGTATCTTTTATCTTCAATGTACCTATCAACACTAGTATTCATCAGCTTATTATTTTTGAAGCCAGTGAGATGAAAGCTGGCAAACGAGCTTCTCGACATTAATGAATTAGCAATATCTCCAGTCGACAATGCCATCAACGCAGCCGAAGGAACACTCATATTTTTTAACTGCGGACTTCTCGGGCTGAATCCAGCTTCGAGTGCAGGTACGAGACTACGGGACATCATATCGGCAGCAGATCGTGGCCTTGAGAAAGGCATCGCATTGTGTGGGAAAGTCTTTGGCTTGATCGGCGTGATAAGCATATGTTCCGTCCAGGATGTCTCGAGCGATGGCCTCTCCAAGCGTTCAACGTCGACATTGAGGGTTCGTTGAGCGAACGGCACTGCGAATGTGTCCGACGGTATGGACTGCAGCCAAGAGAGTAGACTCAGATCCGAATCGCTGAATCCTACTGAACCGTCGAGCAGTCTTGAGAAACTCATTTCCACCTAAAAATTACGAAAAAACGTTACCTTTCTTTTACTCATGAACCGATTTGATGAACCGTGCGATGTACCTGTTCGCTCTCTTTGGATCCAGTAGCTTTAGCCTGGCAATAATTAACACAGCTCTCGTAAAGAATGCCCTTGATGATCAGCTGTATCAATCTGTCGTTTTTCGCCACGGTAACCGGATGATTTGGATCGCTGTTTTTTCTATCGCCAGGAAGAAATTTCTCCACCAAAGGATGTACCTCACGGAAGCATTGCACCCTCGCGTTACTTGGATTCCAGTCTTTGTACTGCAGGTGATCGGTGAGCCTCGGCAACGTGAGTAGAAGACATAGACTGCTGTATTCTTCCTTTGTCGGAGCATATTTTTCCAGGTCGCTCAGTACCTTAACTACTTCCTCCACGGCGTTGTCGACGCTGCCGTTTGTGCTCGTGCCAATGATGTTCGCCTCGGATTTGATGCATAAAAGCTCGACGTATTTGTGCCTGTAAAACATTGTTTCTTATTAGAAAACTTTCAAACGCATGGGTTTTCACTCGTACAGATTTCTTGTTTGTTTTTTTTTTTGTTGCCTCTAACCAGTTAACGCACATCACAATTCAATTACCATCAGTCACGCAGGCTTGGAATTAAATTTCACTCAAAGCATCAGCAAACATCGAGAAAACTACCTACATCGATTTTCACTTATCTCCTATCCCGCTCAATTATCATAAGCTGAAGCAGAACTGTCGGTATCCATTATACATTCAGAAATCCTCATGCGTACACCACCATCACTATGCAATAATTCCATACTCCGCACGTATGAACAATAAAATTACTATTCCAAGGATAAAAATACGCACCTTAGTATAGAATAAGTGAACCTTCGCATATCAAAGTCAGGCAGTGTCTCGAGTGGCTGGATAAACTCGAGCACATCGTCCCACTGGCCGTCGAGGATGAGTTGGCGTAAGAACAGCACATCGTCGCTGTACTGGCCATTGATGACACCGGTTTCTCGTTCCAACGACAGCTGCGAGATGTGCAGATCCCGGCCGTGAAGGAACTCCAGGGTCAGACGTACTACGTCTTCCTCGCGCAGCGTCAGCCGCGCCGCCGGCATCACGTACCTTATTCGCAAGCTGCGAAACAACGCATTGTTTGTCAATTTTGCACTTGTCTCGCCTTGCTACGACGGTCGGACATTTAATACGACGATGGTTTGCGCGCGCCGAGTCACGATGCGCGGGGAGTACAGAAAGAAAAGTATATTCAATTTAAATTAAATTTATCGCGCCAATGACAGTAGTTTTTAGAGGCAAATCGACTTACTTGCGTTGGAACACAAAAGACCGCGAGATCTGTAATTAATTATTTCAAAACGTGCAGTTCGATCTCGAATGCGAAATTGCAAAATCACTTTGAAAATTGAATTGTACTGTTGTGAAGGCATCGATTTTTTTTCACGAGTCATGCCAAGGGATATCGCAACCGTCGCCAACGCACATGTATGATTAAAAAATTGGTCGCACAGTGACTAGCGGACAAAAAATTGTTTAATTGGAAAGATCCGTCAAAATAATACATGTGACTTCGCATGTAATAAAAATATGACATAATTACAGTAAATAGTAATCTTTACCAACCAAATGTAATTATTCTGAGACTGTTCTTGCTTATAAAAAAATGTTTCTAATTCTCACAACTACTACACAAAGAAACGTCTGACAAGCGACGTGAAAGTTATTCATTCAGGTCCTTACACATACGCGAACACGCACATACGCACATACGCATGCACGCATGCACGCACACACACATAAACACACAGATATATGAACACTTAATGGTCAAGCAGCTGATGATATTCGGCGCAAGAAGCGGCACAAGACAGTATAGTCGACGGCTACTGCTGCTGCTTACGCGAGACAATCAGGGCACGTCAGCGGCCAACGAACTCACCGAGCAGTTGCGCATTCTTCTGCACGGGCGACGTTTCGCAAGCTGTAGCACGAACTATATGAGCTTGCGCTTAAATAAGTTAAATGCGGGTAAGCGACGGATTCTTAGGAGGCTCGATGATGTGAATTACGAAAGCTTGGCCGTTTGTGACGAGAGAAATCGTTTGACTACCGACAGCTGGGCAAATATAAGTTTAAATTTTGATCGATAAAATACTGGGCATCGAAATGGAAATGAATTTTAGGAAGAGTAATATTGAGACAAGTTGAATTTTTGTTGCGTTTGAATGGTTATGTTACGTCTAAAAGGATAAAATTTTCATCTACAGTTACGGCCTTTGAATTCACGTGTCGCAAAATGTAGGCATGCTCGGAAGTTGTTTGTAGAAATGCAAAATTAACGCGTAGAAAAATTAAAACAACGTGTGAGCGTTTTCACACTTTGCGAACAGTCTACCGTACTTTCCACGTTAGATGAGCTCATCAGTTATTTCAACCCATACACATTTAACATACTTTTCAAAATCCTACTTAACCATAAAGTGTATACGCACGCGCTATTAAGCGCGTGAAAAGGTTACATTAATCGACAATATTTGCTTTTATAAGTATTCAATTGGTTTCGATGACAAGTACTTTTTAAAAAATATGACACTGAACGATACGTTAGAGTAGACTCTATGGATATACGAGGAATCCTTTTGCAACCGACTTCTATTCGAAATTTTGCAACTTTTGTTTTTTGAGTTTCTTTATGAGTCTGCATTGACACAAATACTTGCGGCAATTGCGTTGTCAAAAAAGTTCGGCGTCAACGAATTTTTTTTTAATGTGATGTGCTGAACATCGCAGCAACAATCAGTTAGTCTGACAATTGCGACCGAATAGTGAACAACTAAGCTTTCAAATCTGACTGCAACCATGTATTACACCGTAAGTAATATAATATTATCACAATTACAAACTGCAAAAGAAAAATGGAATGATAACTTTATTTGAGCTTATAGTGACTCGGAATTTAATTTATTTTTCAATTTATAGCTATTTATCGTATTAGTGGCTTTCAACTGCGATGCACAAATACTTCCCGGTGGTGTGCCGCTTTTTTATGGAGCATTCTTGCAACAACCATTAAACTTACAGGTAATTCTTGGTTCGGATTAACTTTCTTTTAAATAATGATATCTTTTCAATTTTTTTATCGTTTAAACGACATGATTTTACAGCATTCATTGACGGCAGTTCCCCAAACAGTAGATGTGCCATTACCACAAAAAATTTTGTCTAAAGAGATCTCAGTTATGCCATCGCTTACCCATCGTGCACCAATAACGACTTTGAAACTAACGCCAATACCAGGCCAGAGAATAATTCCATTAAATCCAGTTGGAACACACGTAAGTGCACGCAATGAACTCTGAATGTTTAAACTTTTTTTTTAATCGTATCAAATATATTCTTCATTTGTTCACTTAACTAGTTAAAGATTTGTAAATACATTTCTTTTAGATATCTCCTTTGCAGCTGCGATCAACAGGTGCCAAAGAGAATACGGAAAATCCGAAAGCCGCTAGTGCTGAGCCATCAGGTGAATCGAAAATTGGGGCTATACTAGAAGAAATGAAGAGAAAAACGCAAAAACCTGCGTACCATTCGAAAAAAAAATCAGCTGATTCTATCGATCCAGTTGACCAAAATACAGACGAAAACGAAATGCCGAAAGAGGTGATTGGCTCATCAGGTTCATTTTTGGATGCTACCAAGAGTTCAGTAGTACCAAAAACGCGATCACCTGGTTAGTAATTTTTTTATTACATAGTTTATTTTTTAAAAAACTATTTTTTTCAACATTTATTTTAATGCGGTTCAATTTTGCAGACTATGGAGAAGATATCCCGGATTTGGAATATCTATCGAAAGCAGCCAATCCAATTGATGACTTTGAAAATAAATTTGAAAAAACCGCGAAAAAAATTGGTCAGGAAATCAAACATGTGTTCAAAAATTTACCAAAGCTCTTTCAAGGCAAAGCTGCAGAAAAACAAAATGAAGGAGGATCAGCTCCGTACAATAATGTCTGTTATAGTTTTTAAAAATGAATATTTTTATGAGTAATTAATATGTGAAGTTTACTTATGTCTAATTTTTTTATTGTTACAGGATAAGTCTGAATACAGTGAAGCAGTAAATCAAGGACAGCCAGTCTTATCGCCAGGACTTAAAAAGGCGATGGATGACTTCCAAAAAACACTTTCTAAATCTCAATTAATGCAAAGATACTATGGCAATCAAAATTCCAATAGATATTATGATAATCAATACAGTTCTGATGTCCACTCGCATGGAAAAGAAACGGATTCAAAAGGAAAGTTCTGGGATTCCAATCCCAATATTGCTAAGAGTGTTGCTGATTCTTTTATGAAAGGAGGACAGTCAAAAATAGAACAAACTGAAAGTGGAGTAAGTTTTAGTTCGAGGCAAGAAAGCAATCCAACGACTTCAATTTTGAGTTCAGCAAGTAATACAGCAGGCAACATTGCTTATGATACACAAAAATATGGTAACGGTGAATCTAAAGTGCCAAATTATCAAAACGGAGTTCCAGCTCATATCTGGAAAACTGTCTCTGATTATGTTAACAAAAATACCAACAATTTTGCAAATCAAGAGCAACAAAAAAACAATGGTTTACTAGAAACCTTTTATAAATACGGATATGGTCGCGATGGCTATCATGGATATCCAGGCTTCAACGAAAATAGATATAATGAACATCACGGACATTATCACGGCTCAGACTACAGTCACTACCTAGGGTCCAATCAAAATGGATACTATCCAAGTCTAGGTTGCCAATATGGATATAGCTATTATAAAAGAAGTCCAGCCGAACTAAAAAACTCAACTGTATCAATTCCAAACAGTATGGATGATAGTCCATACCAAATAGTGCACACAGGCGCAGTAGCCGATGTCACTAAAAAATCCGATCTAGACAAGAGAGCCATCGTAGAAAAGCCAGAAAATTTAACGTTATTGAGAAATATAAGACAAATGACACAACTCATGCAGCCTGTTCAATCTGGAGATATAACCAACTCTGCTATATTGCTCGCTCAGAGTATTTTAACAAGAAGACCTGATCAAATTGCTAATGCTGGTGTCAACATGAGATACGGGAGAACAGCTGAAAGTGTCAATAGGGGACAAAAATTTTTCAAGAGAAGTAATTTGAAGAATATTAAAGATTCTTCATTGTTGAGAGGCCCAAGGCAATTGTTGCCAATATTATCACTATCAGCATTAATACCACCTTTTCAAACTGGAATCGCTAGTACTGCCCTTAATATTGCTCAAAGATTCGTAGGAGCCAATCCTGAGCGAAATGTGATACAACCAATTTTTGGAAGTTTAGGAACAACAGCTAACAATTTGGCACACGAAGTAGGATTAATACAAAACTATCCAAGTATAATTCAAGGAATACCAGTAAATCAATTAGGACAAATAGTGGGTTCTACAGTCAAACTGGCACAAGGAATTACAGAAATTGCAGAAGCAGCTAATCGTCCTAGTGAACAAGCGCCTCGATATATCAGAAGACATGATTCAACTGAGACAGTAAACGACCCGTCGACAAGAACATTAAGGCAAATACCACTTCTCTTTCAAGAATGGACACAGCCTAGTAGTGCAGTTACTAACTCAGCATTGAATCTAGCGCAAAGTATATTGAATGGAAACCCTGGTGAAATTGCTAATGCTGGTGTTAATATGGGCACTGGAATCGCTACAAAAGAACCTGAATATCCTACTCAAAAATTTTCAACTAACCAATATGGACAAATAACTGGTGCTGCAATGAACTTAGTGCAAGGAATCGTGAACAACAATCCGGACCAAATAGTAAACAGCGAGGTCAATATGGGTAGTGGTATTTCTACATCTCGGTTCTTTAAGAGAAGTGACTCAATCGAACCACAACAGAATACTACGACAACACAGAATACGACGAGAATTTCAAGGCAGATGCCATTTTTATCCCAAAAATGGACCCAGCCTACTAGTACAATTACGAATTCGGCGTTAAATCTAGCGCATAGCATCTTAAGCGGTGAATCCAGTCAGATTGCTAATTCAGGTGTAAACATGGGTACCGACATCGCTGGTACAACAAATGAAGCTGTTTTCAATGGACCAAGATTCTTCAAAAGAAGTTACTCGACAGAACTGCAGAACAATGCAGCTACGAGAAATTTGAGACAAATATTGACGTTCCCTCAGGAATGGGTTCAGCCTACTAGTGCCGT
This sequence comes from Phymastichus coffea, assembly GCF_024137745.1. NCBI lineage: Eukaryota > Metazoa > Arthropoda > Insecta > Hymenoptera > Eulophidae > Phymastichus > Phymastichus coffea. The sequence continues at coordinate 116,093 of NW_026707004.1, read as the reverse complement.
TACCAACTCGGCCCTAAACCTGGCGCAAAGTATCCTGAGCGGTAATTCAGATAAAATTGCTAATTCAGGTGTTAACATGGGTACCGACATCGCTGGTACAACAAATGAAGCTGTTTTCAATGGACCAAGATTCTTCAAAAGAAGTTACTCGACAGAACTGCAGAACAATGCAGCTACAAGAAATTTGAGACAAATATTGACGTTCCCTCAGGAATGGGTTCAGCCTACTAGTGCCGTTACCAACTCGGCCCTAAACCTGGCGCAAAGTATCCTGAGCGGTAATTCAGATAAAATTGCTAATTCAGGTGTTAACATGGGTACCGACATCGCTGGTACAACGAATGAAGCTGTTTTTAATGGACCAAGATTCTACAAAAGGAGTCCACAAGAAAGCATTTGGCAATCAGTTACTGGATTAGCAAGAAGCATAGCAAGTACCGCAAATGTGGACCCTTTAAAAACAGAAACTCAAGACCTTCTAGGAACAGCAGGTACGATTTGGAAAGCGGCCAATAATTTATATAGCAATCTTGGAAAATCCTTAATAACGCCAATTAATTCTGATCACATAGTAGGAGCAAACAAGTCTGGCGGAAGTGCCTCACCGTCTGATCTTGTTTGGGAATCGGTAAGCGACTTGGCTAGCAATATAGGTAAAGTTAAGGAAAATCCTATTCTGACATCATCCAATAGTCCGACTAAGACAATCATCAAATCACCGAACCTTCTTACGAACAATGGCCACAGTCAAATTCTTGAAACATCGAATCCGGTTGGAGAAATCGTCAAGTCTGCAACTACTTTAACAGGTAGAATTGCGAATCTTCTAATGAATCCTAATGTATTTAATAATCCTAACTTGGACACAACAGATGGCAAACTAGCACATCCATTATTAACTCCTGCGTACATGGCTGGAGACATCGTAGGTGTTGCTTTGAATCCAAAAGCTTATAGAAATGTAAGGATGCTTAAATCATATGCGCCAACGCATACAGGAGGCTATGTACAAACGAATATTCCGGCTGTTCCTACGAGTCCTAAACAACAGAATAAAACTACATAATACCTACGAAAAATAATTTGATCATTTGAATAATGATTTTTACTTAATCTTTTAATATTTCACTCATATTTATTCATTATTTATGTTCAAAGTATCATATATATCTATATTGTGTATTATTACAAAGTTCTTGGACCAGACCACCAGTTTATTGGACTGAAATCGATAATGTCAGGTAAACCTTCATTAGTCCAATAAACTAAAGACTGCTAGTCCAACTATATTTGTGGTATATTTAAGATAGACTGAGTGCTGTATATTTGTCGATCTAGGCAAAAAGTAATTGCACTTTCCCAATACATTACATTAAACATCTCTCGGAAAACAATGAACTTATTATAAAACGCGCAAATTCAGTGGTATTGACTTATGTATCACGAGTTCATTCTATTCCTACAATCAAAGATGACGGAGTTTACATCAAATATATTGCTGATCTGTTGTTCGAATAAGTTACGTTTCATTATATTGCAATAAAAGTCAGAAGTACTTCTAGTTCATTTAAATTACATCAAATAACGGTATATTTAAGGTAAAAGTATAATGTACTTCAACATCTTCTTGCGGTTGGCAGAGTGCATTTACTTTATATGTGAAGAATAAGACCTCACACAAGGTATAATGGTTACTTCCGCAAGGATATGGCGTAATACTAAATGTTTAAATATTATAAATTTTAAAGATTGATAATAATTATGCATTGTCATGTAATCATCAAACTCATATAAATGTAATATACATTAATAAACTAACAGAAAATGATTTTATCGGTCTCGCCATCTACCAATTATTTTCATCCACCCTTCATTTCAAATTATTATAAAAACTTGTAAAGTAATTAAAAACAGTACTGGTAATTAAGAGTATATGCGTTAAATATTAAAACTTGATTAAACTGATAAAGTTACTTTTTCTTTGGAGAGGTAATACGTAGTATCAAGCTTATTCTATTTATGATCTCACCAGATAGCGTCGTACTGGTCTATTATTTGATACAATGTCTAACAAACGCTAAAATGAAAATAATATCACAAACCCTGTACGATACTATCGGATCACCCAGGGCAGATGCAGAAGTGATTAACGCTCCATGTATTATTCCTCAAAGACTTTTACGAGTTGAAAGCGCACGCCCGCACGTCAAGCAGACCGCAAAGATGCGGGATAAGCGCATGCTATAATACGCCTTGAGGGAACTGCAGCGCAGTGCATTTTAACGCCATTCATAACGATACCGACGAGGAAACAATCGCTCGGTTACCAAACGCACAGATGATTTTTTACGCGTATGGAAAGTTGCGCTTGGAGCAAGCTGTTTTGCATGCCCGAGCATGTCCAGAAGAATAATTTTCATCAATATCGCCGGCTTCGTACATTTATACCGTACGATCTTGCGATGTAAATCGAAATTAACGGGTCAACTCAAAGAAATCGCCGGAAGCAATGAAACAGTAACAATGGCCGTTTGATCGTCACGCGTCATTAATGCAAGCTCGATGGGCATTTCACGAAATTACTACGCGGCCTACATATCGGCGTAAATAATTTCCACACGCGAAAGCTGAAAATTATCGATTTGGCTGAGTGAGTTTTTCTCTTTTTTTTTCGCCGCGTCTTGGCGAGAGCTTTATAAAAGAAAGATTTAGCAAGCGCCGACTCTTTTTTCAGGTACATTCGATTCAGAGCAACTCGTGTATGTGCTTTATTGACTTCTTCCCTGCCTGTCTGTCCACATGCCAAAAGCCGATCTTTTCATTGCACTCACGCCTATGCAGTCTTGGTTCTTTTTCATGCAGTATTTTCGGCTGCGAATAAATTGTCGAAAATTCCGTATGAGATTTGTGTTGGGTCCAACAGATTCTAAGCGGGCAATTTCTGAAACTTTCATTTGCAATTTGTTGAATATAAATGTCTTTATTCTGTTGTATATGATATTGGAAATTATATTTGAATTTTAAAAGTTTTAAGAATCAAAATATAAAAAGGATTGTACAATTTTGAATCTAGTTATAGGACATGATACGACACTTGAAAATATATTTTTAAAAAGTGATTTCATGAAGCTTTACAACACTTGTGCAATAAATTACCAGTATATTAATCAGTAGACAACTAATAGAGCAATTAATATCTTTCAAAATAACACTGTCTTTGATCGACAATATACCGCATGAAATATATCAATTTCACCTTCACAAGATTAGAATCTGCAAGTTTTGTGGCGAGAGATCGATTGCGAGAAGAGACAAGTGTGGGCAGAATTGCGCGCTAGTAAACGTGGGCGCTTTTTACACGCAGTAAGGCATACTTTGTAACGTAACACGATTGTCGAGAGAGAGAGAGAGAGAGAGAGAGAGAGAGAGAGAGAGAGAGAGAGAGAGACAGAGAGAGAAGCCGACTTACTAATGATTTCCTGAAGCTAACGTAAACTTGTGCGCGAGCAAAGATTTCAACGGACGAGAGTGCGACTGTTAGACGTTGCTACCGCGGTTATTGTGAATTATCGCAAATGGTAAAAGCAATCGTGCGAGTCGTACATGGAAATGCAAGTATTATGCGTTTATTTTGTAGATAAGAGAAATTGAATTATAGCGTTCAGGTACGTTACAACTGTAATACTCAGTAAATCAAACTCGAAACACTTATGCTGTACTCGATTTCCAAACCAAACAACTTCAAATTACATCTCAATCAAAGCAGCCGAAAAAAAACTAATAGAAGCAAATTACCATCGATTAGCAAACAAACCCATGCCTTTAAAGAAACTTCAAGCTGCACGCGAGAGAGTTTGTTATACCGTTGGCTAAGGGAAAAAGAGAGAGAGAGTCATTAACCGAGCTAATGGGCGAGCTTTCAAAAGTCGTGAAGCACTTTGACCCTTCTGCTCGAAGCTTCTTCCGTCCAACACACATACTTATCGCGATCTCGAGCGGTCGTTCGTGCTCAGTAGCATGGAATATGCTGCAGGCGTTGCTATGCATCCGAAAGAAAGAAAAACAAATCATGACTAGCGCTTTTTTCGCTCTCCGCTCTCTTGTACGTATAATTTGTAGTGCAAATGAAACTGGGGTGGAGATTTTTTTCTTTTCTTGTTTTTTAGTGTTTTAGGGAAAAGTAGTTGGATTTCTCGTCCACGTAATCTCTTATAAACGCCGAGCAAAGCAGACGGAAAAAGCAGAGATAAATCCAGACGGCTTTTCTACTGCTTGGCTTTAATGCGAAAAGTCAGAAATATCGTCCTGATGTTCGTGGATGCTCTGCTACACCTATACATTTTTAAGAGAAGCTTACTTCTAGCGATCGTCGTGCAAGAATGATTTGGTGTTCAAGCGTAGTGTAGCGTTTTCTTTGCTGCGCACTCGCGTTCAGACTTGCGACGCTTGTTTTCGTACAAGATTAAAATTGAAAAAAAAACAGTGCCTGCCATCTCGAACCAGACCAGGAGTCTCTTCAAAGTCCAATACTCGTGCGTGCGCAACTTTCCGAGCCGACGCGACGTCCAAAAGGAAGAGAGATGCGCCGGCAACTCGTCCCCCGTAATTTGCACGTCCTCGGCTATCAGCGGCTGGCTTTTGTTCTCTCCGCGCGCGCGCATGCATCGTGGAAGGAAGAAGTGCACCCGACTACTACCCCATTGTTGCGTGCCATTCATCTCCGGCGAATATGCATGCGCGCGTGGGAGAGACAGAATGAAAGTTATAAGAAGAGAGCTTGATTAAGCACCAGACACTCTAACCGCGCGCATTGTCTAAGTTTTCCTTTTTTATTTGCCGGGGACGCGTGCACTTTCATCGATTATTTGCAAATGCCGGTGATATTTTGCGACGACGCACGCTCAACAAGGCTTGCAACGCTAGTTAATTTCGCAACCAAAATCAAATCATAAAATGTTGCATAAGTGAAACATTATTATAATGTAATCAGTCAGATGCTTTTTAGGCGAATCGAAGGCACTGATTTGCTTGTAAATATTACTGCAACTACGAGATGGCGAAGTTGGTTTCACATTAGGAAAACATTTTTTCTCGGCATAAAATAGCTTAATTAAAATGACATAATGATAAATTAAATGGAATTTTAGCTTTTTATACTGTTCCAGAGGTAACTAATGCAAAATAAGTAGAGACTTACACGTTTAATAATTCGAACGTATATTTAGACAATATTGATTTACTACGTTTCTGACTCCTCAGTTCATTTCAAGAAGTTCAATGTAACGAACACAATTGATCACTTTACGAACTTCACTTACAGAAATATAGAAAACGCTTAAAATACAGAAATACAGAAAACGCTTAATTAGCTTTTGTATTTATTCGCAAAAAAAAATGATTTTTCCTTTGTTTTACGATCACAGTCATCGAGCGGAAAAATTCTCAGGCGTATTTTAAAGAGAAGTGCAGCCAGTTTGACTAAGTCTCGTGTATCGACATTTCAACGTTTGGATGAGTGTACTGTTTTCAATTAGAAAACATTGATTAGTCAAATCTTACCCGAGTTATAATTCAGAATCAACCATCTAGCAAATTGCGAGAAAACAAATGAACAAACGAATTCCTCCGTAAAGAAGAGCAATGCGAGCTGTACCACACGGGATTCCATTCTATTTTCCGCGAGAATTAAGTTTAGCTCGGCGTGATAATTAAGGAAACGCAAAAGGCATCGCAATGAGCATCGCCAACGAATTACGCGCGCCGCGCCGCAAGAGAGAGAAAGAGAGAAGGAGACACGCGCCAAAGAGCCGGAAGTGTCTTGTAGTTTTACCACGCTACTACACGAGTCTATTAGAGCACGGCTGATGGAAGATTTAAACTTTGTTAATGCAACAATATATATATATATATATATATATATATATATAATACTCATTTATTTACGGCGACATTGATTGCCTTTTTACGGTAGCCGATATTATCTCGACGCAAGAGCAATTTGATCACACGCAGGTGGTTTTTCGAAATCATTGTTGGAATTAGAGTGAGAAAACGATAAGTTGTCTTTTGGATTTGTTAACACAAATGAAAGAGCTGTAATCGACGTTCTTTTGCAATCTGTCGAATATAACGAATATATTAGACAATGAATTACATTTCCGTTGAGCGAAAAAAAACAATCGTTAGCGAGTTAGCGAATTAATTACGCAAGATCGAAGGCATTCCTTTTAAAAAACTCCGTCAAGCACTTATCGACTTCTCATAATTACCCTTCGTGACGTTCCACAATAAACGTATATGAAAGATAATTCAATGCGCGAACGCCGCGTCGAATATTTAATGGCGACACGTCCGTCCATAAATTATATCACAAAAGGGACTCCCTTCGGTCGCGTAACATGCAACGCCAACACTCGACGAGCAACTTCAAAGGACTGGGTTTTTTATTCTTGTAGAATGGACTCTCTTTTTGGCAGATGAAAAATGTTGAAACCAACGGATTGTTCCAATCTAATGTAACTACGAGATGTGATACGTTTTACAACGGCTTCAATAGGCTAGTTACAATAAAGTTTTATTGAGAACGGAAGATTATGATATCTGTGGAAGATCAGTCACTTTTCATCCTGTTTTATAGCGCCAATAAACCATCGCAATCATTAGATCGTCGTAAACCACTAACCTGGTAAACATCTCACACCATATACCAACTCTTCCGTTTATCAATGTACAATTTTAAAAAGCCACGATGACCCTCAAGCGCGAATAGTTCAAGCGTACGCGACACTCTCTCACACGTATATCGCAGCAAACTCATCTCTCTTTCTCTCTCTCTTCCCCGTCTAACTGGTTAAAGACCCCGCGCGCACGTGCAATTTGTTGCTTTCGTGGAAAAAACCGGAAGACTGCTGCGATGACCGGTCGCGCGTATATTATGCTTGATAGATTCTTAGCCATGTTGTTTGCGCCTGATTTTTCACGACGGCTTAAGGTGTATTATGGAATAACTGTACAGTTCGTCAAATCGGTTCTAAAAATAAAAAGAAAAAAAAATCCCAAAAGTACCGCACGAAATTGAGATCTTGAACTTTTTTTATTTCTTCTTCGAATCAAACAAAGTCGGCGGAAGTTCAGAATTTCAACGCGAGCCGTGAAAAATCCAAACTGTATCGGAGAAAAGAAACGCGGAGAGCGGATAGAGAGAGAGAGAGAGAGAGAGAGAAAAAAAAAACGAAGCCACGAGACATCCTACTCTGGAGCAACGTCCGTTCCGGACTCGAGAGTTTCGCGCAGCGAGCAATTGAACGCTCGCGAGAGGAGCGAAAGAGCAGGGGAGTTTTGTACGAGTGTACACAAGCAAGGCGAGCATATCGTGATTGCACTCATGCGCGTAGCGCGGCTGTGCTTCGTTTTTCGGTTGGTCAAGCAAATAATTAATGCCGCCGATGAAGTGGCAAACGAGTTTCCGATTATGTGGTTTGCTCATCGGGATCGAGATATTCAAAAGAGGATATTTTTTTTACGGTTGAGACGATGAATGTCTATATTCAAAAAATTGGTTCTCAGATTGACGAAAAGTTTGAAAAATTGTATTATTAGACGGAGTGCAAATTCATGTTATAAGAATAATAAACATAATTTATCAAATATACCTATTAGACGTATTATTATAAACTCATTGCAATCGAAAACTGCACTTAAAATGAAATTGAAATATCATCGACCACAGTACAGCGTTTTCCAGATCAAGTGTCTCGCTCAAGTATTCCATTATTTTGCCTACAGATGCACTTCTTACCACTTCAACCGGCTTATCGCGGAGATACAAGAATTCAGTTCCTACTTCGTGAAATTGAATTTTTGCTTCGCATAGTCAAATTTTTGCGTGATCATATTTATATAGTACATTGTTGTCCGTTTTCATCTACTGTAATAAGAGAAACGTACTTGTCTCTTTTCAAAATCCAGAGTCAGCAGTTAATACGAGTCTTTGAAGAAGCTAACGAGAAAAATTATTTGAAATTAGAAGTTTATTCTGAGCTTTCCAAGATAAATCATCGCAAAATTGCCCTAGCTCAGTTGGAAGATATGAGGAGTTTTTGATTTGCTACAGATATTACGATCCTATTCAACAAACTTATTTTCTAACATTATGTGTGTGTATGTATCGCATTTACTGCAGCAACGATTCGTGTACAAAAAAACATCTTAAACTGTAAAATTAAAATGCAATAACTATCCCGGTTCACCTTCTCATTAACCCAATTAGGTAACAGCCGAAGAGTACCAAAAAGAAAAGAAACCGGTTCTCCGATTTGAGCAAAAAGGTACATCGCCGTACGAAAATCGGAACCGGATAATACAGATATATAGCGAGTCTCACTCATGTAACACACGTGCCTCGCTCGCTCTCTCGAGAGAGATTTCACCGACCTTAAAATACACTCGGTTCATTTTCACGAGCGCCGTGTTGTCTCTCCGGCCGCAGCTTCTTTTATATCTCAATCGATGAGCAGCGGTGAAAACTGACTTTTATATCGAGCGGCGCTTGACTAACTGATAAGTTGGCTCGTAGCTTTCGTGCCATGTTGATGGAAACGATTGGGCTTTCGTCGAGGCCGCTTCAGCATCGACAACGATTTCACAATCATTTCTTTCCAATTGCCACGGCGTTTAAATTATACAACTCTACGCGATTGACCTTTAAAGAAACAGGTGGATTTTCTTTCAATCCAACTCGACGAGTTCTTTCGAAACGAAAAAAAAAAAAAAAAAAAAAAAAAAAAAAAAAAAAAAAATTACCGAAAAAGCAAATGCACCGTCAATCTGATGCATCTGAGATTACAGACTCCTCGTTCGAGAAACTTTCGGTCTTGAAAGCCAAACCGAACGAGACCCACCATCCCTTGCATTTTCCTCTCCAACGATCGCGCGCGCGAGCTCGTTACAGATGAGTAAAGCTGCCGAGAGACGATTGCGATCGAACGTCGTCGGGTGCGCGTATGTACCTCCCAAGCGTGTCCTTGGCAGAGTCCTCGGCGACGATGGCGTTCGTTTCGACGATGCGGCTTTCAGCGTCTGACGTCACAACCACCATCGTCGCACTCTCCTCCTCCCATGTCTTTGAGGTAGCAAAAAATAGAAGCCTCGTTCATTTACTTTATTTATCCCGTCTTCCCGCGATCACGGTGACCTTGATGTGACGCAAGATCAGTTACGCGTGTTGCAGAACTTGTCGCACCGACGGGCACTTGACACTTTTACCGTGCATTGAAAGATATAGATCGCGTTGGGCATGACTATGACGTTTGCTTTGGATTTGTTAGAATTTCATTTCAATAATTCTAAGCTAACAAGAGGCATCGATTTTTTTCAATTTCTGTATAGACATCAAGTTCTATATTGAATTTTAATGAGAATAACTTGGTTTCCGTGAACGTCAACCGCTGAATCTGCCAAAATTTTGCGGAAATAGAGCTACATGTTCGTAATGTGCACTCGAAGACTACACGAACGTCAAAATCACAGAAAAAAAAACAAACAAACAAATCACACTCGAATAAAATCCCCGCAGATGCACGTTTCGTCGTATTCTCCAAAAATCTCTGAACGCATCTCACGACTATACAAAGCTTGCGCACTGGATGCCGGTTGAGAGTCGACTGTCTCCAGCGGAGCGTTCACCTTCTCCTCGCTCACTCCCTCCCTCCCTCCCTCCCGCCCTCCCTCTCCACTCAATGGCGTGTGTTCACCCTCCCGCGACAAAAGGGCGCTTTCGCTTTTTACTACGCGCGCTCTGCAGTTTTTTTGCATCTTTTTTACGCGACACGAGAGGGTTGTGTTGTTCAAGGAGGCTGATTCGTTGTCTTAAGGTTATCGGGGGTGTTACTTTTTAAATTTTAAATAAAATAACAATTTATTGCCAAATTTCCACCGCAGAATAAAAAAAAGTAAACTGAGTAGACCGCGAGTACAGAAAATGTCTTTTTAGGAGGGCATGATGTTCTTTATTAAAGTAGAAGGGCGATTGGTTAAGACAGTAGAAAACACGAGGGGATTTGAATATTGCAATATCGACACATTAACCGCTTTGAACAATTTAGCTATGATTGTATTTTATAATACATTGCCACACGTAAACTTATCGCATTTTTTAGAATGAAACGTAACTCATTAAATTGTAGAAGGTGAAACGCCGACGAAAAAGATGTAATTTTTAATGAACGTGTAATGGGACTGATGAGACGTAGGCTCACAAGTGGAACCCGATGACAACGGAAGAAAAAACAAAGAAGACGAAGCATCTCGTCCGCAGAGAGACGATCGATGAATACGCGGGTAGCTGGAAAAAGGTACGGAACAAAAAGTAATCGACGAGTTTATAAGGCTTGGGCGATCGATCCATTGCCCATAATTGAAGAGAATCTCTACGCAGACTACTCCTTGGTACCATTTCCGAACGGATAAAAGAAGCAGATCAAAGTCACCCCGTATCGTTGATTGGTACTTTCGACTCGCTTATTTTCATGAGAAAGTACGCTTATGCTTGTGATTTTCTTGATGATTCGCTTGTGCATTAATAAATATAGGTTTGCACTTTTCGACGACGACTTTTTTGGTCTTTTTTGGTTGATTTTCCATTCTTGCGAGTGCGTGTGCAGTGAAAGCACTACTTAATCGATTCGAAAATTGTGGAAAGAGAAAGACGGTTATAGAGGAATATGGAAATTATATCGTGGCAAAACTAAACGTTTCCTTTTTCACTTATCTGATCGGTTATAAATATTACGTAGAAATCTCTCTTGACAATGTTTCATTTCATTTTAAAATGTGTCGCGATTTTATTGAAGTACAACGACGTTAAATGCTGCATAAAATTGGTATTAGATTTCAGAAGAAGAAAAAAGTTATTTCTCATGTTTAATTTATTGGACCATTCAACGATAAGCGTCCACGCTTGAGTCATCAACGGGACAAAAACTCGTACAACGAAACCGATAATCTAATGTGATTTCATGCATCGCGCTAAATCAACAAATACGCAAACGAACAATACCTCGCGAGGAGTCGTTTAATCGCAAGGTCGAAGCCAGCCTATAAGGGACAGCTTACATTTAATCAAAAGGCCATTAATCCGAAGATTACACACAAGTAGAAGCAGCCTATGCAACTCATAATGCGATCGGTCACAGTCTAAATGCGTTGCGACCGCGTTTCACATTTGAATTTCGACGACCGAACGGTACATTTTTTCCTCTTCTCCTTCCCCGCCGCCAAATTAGCCGCCAATTAATTTGTTCCGCGTTTGTCGACCGGCAATCCTTTCGCTTCCGCGCTTCTTGCGTCCAATGCAATTGGCGTGCGCTCTTTCGGTTCTAATGAAATTAAGATTGATCATTGCGGCGACTTGCAAGCCTTCCGTTAGCTTGCCGCCGCTGTCGTTAGTGAGGCTCTGCTACGCGTGAAGAAATTGTTGGCGATGACGAATTGAACTCGGCGCGGAGTAATCGACCGGACCTCGTCGCGGCTACGGATAATTTGCCCGGGTCGTTTAATTCTTCACTTCGACTTACATCCTCGATCAAATTGCAACTGACCGACTTAGTTCCACCGAGTGGATTTGGTTGAAAAAAAAAAAAAGAAAAAACATAAATCAATAAAACTGAAACGATTGATTTCCACACCAAATAATGTGCGCACATGCAGAACAAGGTTGCAGCTCCGCACGACAAAGGCGATTTTCCGCCTTCGAACGACGACACAAAACGGTCGCGCGCGCCGCGTCGACTTTCCAATGCGCACAATTCGCGGCACGCGCGCGTCCGCTCCGCGCCTCTCCGCGTGTTTGTGCCACATGCGGAGTCGATGGATCGCAACGGCTTCAATAGCTCTTTCGCCGCGAATGAAAGTTTGTTCAACGAACAGCATCCGCGTAATTAACGCATCGGGAGCTTTTAAATTGAAACGAGACGGCTGAAAGCTCGCGCGCGAGAAGTACATCGTTGCGCAAAAAATCTCGAGGAATCTTTCGCGCTCGTTAAATTGGACGATCGCGACTGAAAAAAGCATTCTCCGAATGGCTTTCCTCGGTTTTTATTTGCCTGGCGTTGATAAGGGTATATAGCGCAAATTAATTGAGAAGCACTCGTTAGCGTTGAGGACTGTGAAATTTATAAACCCCTCCATTTACGACGAAAACAATCAATTATAAACGCAAGTAACGAGCAGTCGCAGGGTTGCAATGGCTTTGCCATTTTCACAGGATCCCTCAAAATCATTCTGCCCTTAGTGAAATTGTTCATTAATACAAACCAAGACGAGTCGCTATACAGCTAATTTCCTTCTTTTATTCATCATACGTTGTTTTGATATTTAAGTTCAAGATTGTACGCGAGTTTGATGACAAGTTTAAATTAACCGAAACTCCGTTTCCAAAAATTGACGAACTTTTGAGCTTCTGACGTCTACATTTGGAAAATTTGCAAAAATTTCAATCAATCTTTCAAAGAGACAATTATCAGACGTCAGCTATGAGTTGCCTAATTTTATCCAAAGTATTTTTTTTTTATTTTTAGCGATGCATCAGAGCGAGCAGCTCGTCAAAATTGACTTGAGAATAAATCATCGCAACGCAACGTAAAAACATCGAGAATGTATCCTTGATATTGATCGCGCTAAAGAAAAAAGTACGTAACAGAGAAACTCTCTCATCTTTACGACAGCCGCTATTACCAGTAGCGCCAAAGAAAAACCTGTTACTCGAGTTTTTCTTTAAATAACGCAGTGGACGTCGATTAAACTCGAGCTTTCCCAAGATTTTTCCGACTGTACTTTCACTTGTGCCTCGACTCGTATTGATCGCACCGCATTGATTTTTTTTTTAAATTATTTTCCTGCTTTGGGTGTTGGTTCTCATGCGCAAATGCGTATGGGAAAGCTTCGCGTTGCCTTTATTTTGCACTTTCGCGTGTGATCGGGAGCTCCGTGTAAGGGAATTTCACGTATGTTTGTAAGTATGCCCAAGCGAAGCTTTACGTAACTTTGATTTATCATTTAGTAACATAACGACAGGGAAGTGTACGATTCGACTTACAGCAGTTAATCGACTACATTAAGAATAAATAATCTTTTGTCAAAAGTTAGAAAGGTCGAGGAATTTTTAATATAAATAATTATTTTGAATTTCTACTCTTTTCATGATAAAATAATTGGTATGAATCTGACACGGTGAATCCCTACAAACGTTCAGTCGTCGTGTCTCGTTAGATCTAGCAATACTGCTGTATTAACAGGTCTCTTTTGAAGACGTCGTTTGATGCTGTTTTCTTGGTGAAAGATACCCTAAGTAGGGTCGAATCCATATTTCATTACGTAAAGCAATTCACAAGAGTCTAATTTCGCTGTCCTCGTCAATCGAATAGAGTTCGAAACTCGCCACGTGACACGATTACACGCTAAATGAAAATAAAGTTAACTGGCAACTTCTAACTGGATTATAACACAACAAGCGTCTACGTCGACTGGTATTGTGAACAAAGACGTCGCTGCTATGTGCAGTGGAATACTTATACGGATTTATTGTCTTTCGTAAGTGATCGATGCTGAATTCAACAGGTTTAAAGTTACACGTTGACATGCCGGTCAAATCAACATTACTGCCGGTATAACAAATCACTTTAATGTGGAGTGACATTATCCGAAAGTAACCAAAATTTGATTTTTCGAGAGTGAGCGGTCGGTCTCTCTTCTACGAGTTTTACAAGAAAAAAATATTTCTACATTGCACGCACAAAAGCTTTCTCTGGTATATTATTAGTCATCGATGGGTTCTATTTCTGTGGATTCCTATACTAAACGTAGCAGATTTAACCGAGGAAATTGTAGGATTATAAAGCCACGTGAATCGTATTTTTTGCAAAATTCAAAAAATTTCGTACTTGAATTTTGAACTATCGGAATTTTCGTTCCAAGTATAATTAGCTAGTATACAAGAACAAAAAGTCATTAAATACTTGCGCACGTACACACTAATTATACCGTTCGAACGCTGCGCTGAATGTAAAACAAACAACATCACTTGAGATATCATGCGTAACCCTGAAATTAGAACGGATTTCATTTCGCGAGCAACAAAATAGTGTAAACACGTACAAAAAGTCTACGGATAAATAAATGCTACAAAGTTAAATTCCAACTTACGATTAATTCTCTCTCTCTCTCTCTTCGCGTAATAAAGTATAATGACCGGAATTAGAATCAATAAAAACAGGCGACCCAACCTTGACTGAGAAGGGTAGAGAACTGTACATTTATCGATTTTTCGATCTCACGCAACAACGAGCAGGCATATCATCCGCACCGACAGTTCATAAACAAACGAAAGCCGTTGACACTTTCACTCGCACCTACTATACATCAGACGAAAGAAAAGAAGCGGAAGGTAAACAAAAAAGAAAAGGGAAGAGTGAAGCAGCTGATCCCGCGCTTCCTGCGGAAGGGCCGTAGAAAGATAAAAAAATTGAGGTTAGCTCCGCTTTCGCGCCTGCGATTAGCCCTCAACGCGAGTCACTTCGCACGTAATCGAAACTGCGACTATTTTGACAAATGAAACGAGGGGAAGATGGGCGACAGTCAAAACAAAACAATTAAGCTCCGTTGTCGCAACGATCATTGTTACTGACGTTTATCAATGGGAGCATAAGCATTCGAATGTCGCAAAAAATACATTAACGATTTGTAAGTGTAATTCAAAGAGAAAATTTATATCGTCGTTGTCGAGTATCGAGCAGGTATAGCAGACAGAAATTGTGTATGGTGCAGGGTGGAGGAAGCTCAGAGCGCGCGCGCGCGTGTATATTTCATCGTCCCCTCACCCGGCAAAGACATCTTGATTTGTTTGAAAAGCGGCGATAATTGTCCAACAAAACCACTTACCGCCGACTGACTGTCTCTGGCGTGTGTGTCTGAGAGAGAGAGAAAAAATCTAGCAAACACACACTTTACAACACTTCACACCCACATGCGCGCCTCGAACAAGCCGTTGTGGTAGCTAGCATCGCCAAGGTAGTCACAGACTGACTGCTTACTGCAAGTAGAAGAGTGTGATTATGTTAGTGTCGATAACTGCCACGAGGCGACACCACCTATCACAAATCGATGCACCGTCACTGTCGGCACACGGTAATTCAGAGCCTGAGTTAAGGAATTATATATACAACATGAGAATAAGAGCTCTACTTATTTCTTTTTGAATATTTGAAAGGCTGACGCCAATCAATCGTTTGCATAACTCTTCTAGCCGGCGAATCTACCCGCAAATTTTTTGAAATATATTTAAACAATTTATAAACAATTTTTTTTCTATGAATGATGTATTTTCCAGTTTAATTCAATTTAATTAACTGGATAGCGGTGGCTCTTTTCCTGAGATGTCGATATGTCAATACGCAAGTGTGATTTTTGTATATATATGGTTTTAGATTCAGATGGAGAAAACCTTACTATAGATGGTGGTGGGTCTATGACTGAGACGCCGATAAGCCAATACCGAAGCATGAATTAGGTAGGAGAAAGCATATGCGCAGAATCTTGTGTAGTGAAATATTAGCGCAACTCTTTGAAAATTAAACTTGTTTACAAGCATCATCTCACCATAAATGTACATTCCTATAGTGTAGTTATTATGAAGAATTGTGTCAACATAAGTTTGAATCCAACGGTAAAAATCATAATGCTCAAGAATGTTCAATTAACAGAGATACTTTAGATGGACTAAGGATGGATAATTGCAGTAAAGTTATGATCGAACGATCTGCAATACGAATGAATTTGGGCCTAAAATAATGAAGAAACTCATTAAAAACTTCAGGATAAATTTGGTAATATTTGCATACTTATATAATTATCTATGAAGACAAGTTCTCGTACTTTAGAAGCCTCGAAGAACACCTGTAAACAATTTTTATCAAATTTCAAAGTAACAACAATGGCATTTATGAATAAATTCAATGAATTCGAAAATAAATTTCAGAAAAAAAAGTACTTGATTGTGTTCAAAAAATCCTGGAATTCGAAAATGACCCCATAGAAGCTCTTCCAATCGTAATTTTTATTTTTCAAGCGCATGTTTCATGTAGTCATGGAATGGATTACGTAGTTGGCCGTCTGACATAAGTATGACGAGCAAATCAACGTTAATGGAAGACTTGTCTCCGCGGAATACGACAGCAAAGACAGCACTGCAACATGAAAATACCTAAGCAACTGATCTTTACGATCATTTTAAGCCACGATTCATAACACGGTTACAGAAGCATCTTGTTCTCATCAATAAAATCTGAAAATTGAATGTAAGGTTATTTAATATCATTGAGAACGCGGTTGGGGATAACGTTCTGAACAGTAACTCGATTAAAGAAAGGTAGTTGTTCGAAGTTGGAGGCTTCGGCAATATGGATCATACGCCAATGTTAAATTAAAAATAATACATACAATGAATTATCTATTAAAGTACTAAACGAATGAGATAGTATCTCTGAAATCACGAACAAATTAAAAAAGTTTCAAAATCAATTGCATTGTTTATTTAATTTATGATGAATAAAAATACCATTTTTTATTAAATAATCCTAATACGAAATGATACAATTTGAATTAAAAATTGTCTATTGTCAAAATTACTGTCAAACATAACTATTTCTCCTGTCGCAGTTACCTGTAAAAATTCTTACCTGTAAAAAAATATGTCGATAGTCGATGAATTTCGTTCAACTGAAAATTTCGATCAACGTTAAAGAAAATAATTATTTAAAGTTTGTGCGTAACATTGCAAAATTTACGTTATTCCGTAATCAACTCTTAAAAAAATGTCACAATCTTGAAAATAAACCAAATAACGAATGAGAACTTCTTGCATAGAATCATGTGAAATAATTGAAAATAGATTATTATCTTAAAATTTTTATTTTGATGTCAAACATTTGTATTTCATTAGGATTTTTTTTATACATGAAACTGAATAAGTATTTTAGCAGATAGTTTTTACAATTTCTTCAAGCACGTTTGATACAAATTCACAAATCTTTATATTAAATATACACAAATCAAAAGAACAAACCATATACTTAATCATTAAAGTAAACATTGTTAACACACCATTCACTCTAAATTCAAGAAAAAAAAGATTTTGAATACACATATTATAACAATATTTTACATTATAAATGGGATGTCACAGAGAAAATGGCACAGCTGCTCGGTATTTGAGACATGTACCTACTTGACTAAATAAATAAATATATCAACAGAATGTGAGTATAAATAAGTTAACACAAAAAATACTGACAGCGAGATCATACTGGCACTAACATTCGCTTATGATATACATTATTTAAATACAATTCAATAATTTAAAAATGCTAACAAATACATCTATTTAAGGTTCGTTTTAATGAAATTGCATCAGTCTCGTAACGACCTATGAGTTCACTCACGAAAAAAATGCATACTCTCCCTGTATCATCGACAAAGGCAATTCATTTCACTAAGATTTCTCGACGATTGATTATCTTGTAAAAGGCCATACAAACACGAGGGGCCTTTAAAACATTCATTCGCAGGTATACATTTTTTGCTTGATTATTATAAGAAAAAAATGAATAGAAGAACAGTATTTTTGGACATCAATTGTCGTCCTCAGCACTTTTACCACTTACTAATTATCTATTAAGAAACCATGTGTTTTCTAACGTTTGTCACACAATATTTCCAAGCTTAACAATTTGTGTGTAATTCTACGCCATTCAATTCCAGTCATTGTTTTGTATTTCAGTCGCTGCCTTTAGAAAAAAAAATACAGATAGGAAGTTCTCACTTGACAACTGTTGGATAACAAGTTTTATTTCTTCAGAGTTATCACGCGTTATCCCTGGAAAAACTTGGATTGAAGTCTTAAAAGCTTAACTTTCATTGTGAGATTCTATAATCAATTTAGAATGTTTGTGCGTTGCGGCAAATACCACAACCAAGTGCAAATTCCTCTCCAGTCGGGGGATGTTTGACGTGAAGTGGACACTCGTCCCCTTCCAATTGCTTTGCTTTTGGTCCTGTAAATAAAAAAGCTAATTTAGTCACTCATAGATAGATGAAATGTACTAATAATAATAAAAAAAGAGCAAGTATACCGGCAGGGCAGGTAGGTAGCTCATTTTTGGGTATATTAGTAACCCTTTGAAAATCATCATGACAAGGCTTGCAGAAATGCGTAGTGCCAAAGCAGAAGAATACCGCAACAGAACAGCAGTAACGGCACTTGTACTCAAGAAAGTCAGTGCCGTGTTTGGGACACATCTGTGCACGTGCAACGTCGCTGCAACCGCCGCAAACAAGTTCAGTGGGATCGAATGCTTCGCCCGCTGGTTGCACATCACAGCGAGCCTCGCCTCCGTAATAGGCCTTTTGACACTTGTAACACACGTAATAGGCATAGCGGTCCATCGCGTAAGTAGCTGGATCCTGATAGTAACGACCGCCAGGTGTTGTCACTGCCTCCGCTCTAAAAAATCATTTCATTATTTATGTAAATAATCTAAAGTGATATCTATAACAGTCAAGGTAAGTAATGACTTACTTATGCAAGCCTTCGTATTCGAGTCTCATCAATGCTTTTCTCTTCACATCCTCGTACAGTACCTTGACGCTAGTTAAATGTTCCGTTAAATTTTGATTATCCATAGGCACCTTACAGATCGGGCATAGTGAGAAACTAAAGGTGATCCTCGGGCCAACCCACTTCTTCGTAAGCACCATTCTGCAGCAGTGAAGGTGAAAAACGTGGCCGCATTGCAGTTGAATTGCAGGTGCGCACGACAGAGCCTCGGTGAAACAAATCATGCACATGTCGTCAGCGTCTTGTTTCAGATCGCAAGATGGTACACAGCGATGCAAACATGGTAGACAAGGTCGTTCGTCTCGTACACCCCCACAAATATGACCACAGAGGTGAACTTTACTACAAGCGTTTTTTGCATGCTCTTGACATTCGTGATCCGAACAAACGTTGCCGATCGCCAACAGACCCGAGTTACCTATGAGAAGAAACACTTCATCTTAATAAAGTTCATTTATTGAAATAAATGATTTTGATCTCTCATACCTGTAGTTCCACAAAATCGACAAACACCTGACGACGCGCCAACAGGTTTCTGCGGCGGTCCATCGCGAAACTCTACCAAAGCTTTGAGCGTTTGACTATCCGCCAAAGCAAGAATCCAAAACAGTTTCATTCTACCACACCCTTCGTGAAGATCCACGCGAATAGCTTCTTCTTCTTCTTTACATACTTGCCGAATGTGCATTCGAGTCTTGCGGTGGAGATGCAAAACTCGATCACAGTCAGCACACAAGTTTCCACAAATACTGCACTGGATTATCGCTGTGGTCTCACCATCGTCATGGTTGCTACACATTGGCTGTAATAAGAAGAAAACGTTATTTTTGCGATTATGATAACACAACTAGGTACACAGAAATGAAATAAAAATTTACCCTTGGCGGTGGCGGTTGACCGTCAGCGCTACTCCACTGACCAGAGGATAATCTTTCAACGTGGTCTGAATCTAGAACGCAAAGAGATGACAAAGCTAACCACAAGGTAGGCGATCGAAGACACTTAGTTGGGTCTCGATTTTTGTCTTCTACTCTCGTCAGATTTAAAATGTTTTCTGCGATCGCTGCTTTAGTTATAGCTGCCCAAATGTCTGATAGTTTACCCTATAAAAATTAAAAGTTCCATATTCTGCCTACATACGTTTCCAGATAAAAAAATCTTACCGAAGCCATATCTTTCAACAATTGGATAATCTCTTCAGCTAGTTTTCTCGAGATGCAGCCTCTCAACCACCACCTTGCTCCAACTTGACTCTTCGGGTGTATACTTGTCGCTAGCGAAATTGACTGCAGTGCCTTGCCATTATTCTCCTTATCTTTAACTTTAACTTGTACAGTCAAAGACTTGGCAATGCAACTCAAGAAAACATCTAGAATACCAACATCATGCTCGTCAAATTCAGTCAAGTGCAAATATGCACTACTTGCAGCAGAGATTATACTGAAATCTGTCGGTGGTAGTCTCTCTGCTCCAACAACACTTGCTAAAACTTCCGGTTTGATTTCAGGTAAGATTCTTCTGAGCAGTGAAGTCACTTGTCTCTGAACTCTAGCAGACCCCGTGTGTAGCAAACTTAAAATATCTTTTAATAACGGAGACTGATGAGACAAATAATTTCGTCCAACGGAACTTCCACTTAATGCCAAAACCATTGACAACATCTCGAAGCAATATGTGTCAGCAGCCTTAGGTAGATCGCTGTTATCACTCGTAACGCTGTTGACTGGAGTTGGCGAGCATAAAAGTGTTTCCCATTCTTCACGTAGTCGAATTGTTTCTTTACGAATGGCTTGTACAATGTGTGCACAAACTTGTTTTTGCAGGTGAGTGAGCTTACTTCTGCTGAAAAGAATGCCAACCATGTGCTCTCGTAACTCGTTGCTTTCTTCTAGTTCTTCGTGATTTGGCTCAATGACTAACGAGGATATTGGTCCTGATTTTTGCTGTTCGCCTTGAATCAACTTTCCGAATACCTGCAACAAAAACATTTTTTTTTGCTTTACAAATCAAATAATATGTCAACTTTATATTAGATACTTTACCTGTGAAGTTATTGAACGAAAGACTTTCAATGTTTCTGC
Organism: Phymastichus coffea; assembly: GCF_024137745.1. NCBI lineage: Eukaryota > Metazoa > Arthropoda > Insecta > Hymenoptera > Eulophidae > Phymastichus > Phymastichus coffea. The sequence continues at coordinate 95,345 of NW_026707004.1, read as the reverse complement.
TTCACAATTTTTCTGCTGAATAGCTACAGCGCTGAGAGACTTTCCGATCTTAACAGGTTCACCATCTATATCTCCTAACACGCGAATCTGTCTGACTCTCAGCGAATTATCAGGCCCTTTCAATTCAAGACCAATCACAGCATGGCGAGGATGTATTACTGAACAATTTACCCAACCAGTCGATCGACTTTCTATTTCAACAGTTTTCAATTTCACCATCTCGTCGGCATCCATACCGGATTGGAATGTAACGCTCGACACTTTATGCTGAAATTACAATACAATTTTCTCAATTTAAGATGAATTGTCTAATGTATAAGTAAAGAAAAATTGGGCTTACAGTCAGATCACGACAGTTATCAATATGGATATAAACCATTTTTGGGAAAGTATGTGCTCCACAAATTATCGTGATTGTCTTTGTCTTATCTCTATCCTCATCGCCAGATTCCCAAAAGGTTTCAGTCGAATTATCTGTCAGACTGGTAATCATTGCCTGTCTACTTGATGTTTTAATTTCAACTCCAAGAGTCAAATCTCGAAGAGTCTCGACTGTATTCAAGAACTGTTGTCCGGATAAGTTCGACTGATGACTCTTGTGCATGCTTAATGCCGCATCTTCTTCCTCTTCCGAACGAGACAAAATCTTGCTGATATTACTGAAAACATGACTGCGGTGTAAAAACATATGATCAGCAGGTGTAAATTGAATCGCCCAGCAGCGCACAGCTGCTTGTTGCAGTGGTGAACCTGAAATACAATTAATTACGTTAGTGAGTAAAATGAAATTATAACGATTTTTCCATGAATCCTTTTATTTATTAGCTTCATTATACCAACAATAAATTACGTTTATCAAATTTCATAATTAATACAGTTTAGAATTTTGATTTTTTTAATTTACCAGGTGGCAGTAAAAGCATCAAATCTGAAATAGTTTGCAGCAGCGTATGAAACGCTGTAGGCAAAGGATGAGCAGCTTCACCAGCAATAATAAGGTCATTTAAAGGATGTTCGCACATTCCAACCATATCCTGGAAACATAAATTATTTGTATAACATAATTTTCTTAATAATAGTAATAAATTATATATATATATATATATATATATATATATATATATAAAATTATTATTGTGTGTGTATATCCACTATAATAAATTATATACAATATGTATTAATGAATACTTAATAATAATACTCCTAGTCTGAAAATGAAAATTTACTGACGTGATCTTTCCTCTTCTCAAAACATCTTTTTCTATTATCATCCTCATTAACGTCCATCGGATCAGGAATTATCGGTGTCAAAGAATTAACAAACCACCATAATAAATCATGCAAACAAATCGGCTGAGTGACGGTTCTCAATAACCAATTGAGCGCTTGCATCGCGTACACTCGACATGCGGCGCGCCTAAGTGCCTGCTTCATCGCGTACTGCATGTGCTGGAGGTTGTGCTGCCGCAGAACGAAAAGCATAACCGGTCGCATGAATAATTCTATTCGGTCGCTGTTTATCATCTCTACTTGTTGATTTTCTGATACTATCGCCGATTGATCCATCGAAGGTACGAGCTTCTGTAAAGCTGCTGATGGATAGCAGAGCAGTGATGAACCTGCGTCTAAATAGCGAGAATCGTTAGTTTTAGATCATTTGTTTTTCAAGATGATTTATCAAATCTCTCATACCATTGTTAGGTTCACTGCTACTATTGTTTCTTTTGCGCATCATAACGACCCGACCGTCCTGCATATTTTTGGCCCATGGTGCACCAGTTGACATCGATACAGACCGATGAAACATGCCTCGATTTTTACCGCTGTCGCTGTCACTGTCACTCATTTGGCACTCTGATAAAGGCTGTAAATAAGTAACACATGTTATTAAAAACAAAAGTTTAAAAAGCTACGCACATAAAACAAAAATTGTTTTATATTGTATTCAGTACGATCTTCAAAAATGAAATATGTTCTTTACAATAGTGACACAAGAAAGATAAACATTGATAACAAAAACTACAATCAAATGAATAATGAAGACATACACTCATGCGAACAACACCAATGAAGTAAATGTCGAAACTAACCCTTTTGTTACTTACGGTTAACCCATTATTACTGCCATCATGCGAGTTCTGTTGACCTTGTCGTCGGAACGATTCTTCGTACAATCTCTCATCATTACTCTGTGAACTCTGTACCCCCAACGAAAGCAAACATTGGAATGGTCCAGTTGATGGAAACGGTCCTGCAGCTTCTGGAGGACTGTAATTCTCAGCAACGGCTGTGAGAGTCTGAGATGGTCGTCGTTGCTGTTTTGGAATGGTAACTCCAGCCGCGCTCGCCAATTCCAGAAGAAACATCGAATTATTCTTAATGATTATATGTGTCTCATCGATATCTGGTGACGTCAGTGGTGACATATGTTTGTTAAGCTCTCCTACGCTGCGTCTGTATCTCTTATTCTTTTTTGCCTGTTGAACAAAATGCATCATTGATATTCTGCTTCTTAATTTCATACAGTACGAAGATCTAAAGTTAATGCTAAGAGTCGAGTCGATGCCATTAGAAATCGCACAAAGACATAAAACTTGTGTTTTTAAAAAATGCAATTGTGCATTGAGTAAAAATAAAGAGCAACGGTCGGTAAAGAGGCAGCGACAAGACGATTGAAACAAATCAACCAACCTTCAGATACTTATCACGGCAAGTATCGCACAACAGGTACCACGAGCTACCGCCGCCGCCCCCGTCGCCGCAATTCCCAGCCCAGCCAACGCAATAATTGCCACTGCTGTTGTAGCCATTACCCCCGGCATGCCATCCACATCCCGGATGCATCAGTTTCATATGATACGTTACGGGATGAGGAAACATCAATCCACACAACTCGCAAGTTGTTTCTCGCTCGATGCCTGCACCGTCGCTGGTTACCGGAATCTTTGCAGTTGGTTTCCATTCTTTGCGCTCTTTAGATATCTTTTTGTCGCGTTTATCTCCCAAATTGTTCTCTTTCACGTTCGACTGGGGCGTCTTCGTTGGCGTGTCTGGTACAATCCGCTTCGACGGCTTGACAGTTGGCACTTGATTTATCGGACTTGGTAGGACGGTTTGCTGATCGATCGCGTGGAGAACATTTTGACGCAGCTCCTCCCACAAGAATACTAGACATTTCAAAGCTGGAGGCAAGACTGTCACCGTTGTAAACTCCGGCAAGGCTGTCAGTTTGTTAACTGTAAAACGAAGTACGATCAACGACAATCATTCTCAAAATAAGAAACAATAAAAAATCGTTGAAAAAAATATCGATAACCAACCTGTCTCATCCGTGCCGTTAGTATTCACCTTCTTTCTGTTTCTATTCGCATTGGCATTGGCCGCCGATCTGGTCAAGCTTTCTAGAGTACTCGGCTGAATGTGAAGGTAACTTCCATCGTTGGTCACTTCTACCGAATGCCTCTGCCTCGCACGTTCCTCGCGAGTCATCTCTTGTCTCTTCTTCTCGCTGTTGTCGCCTGATGGCTGTCTCGTCACCACCATGGCGCCTTGTTTCGATAGGTTCGGATGGAATTTGAGAAAGCTCGCGCAAGCCATTGCGTCGTGAACTATACCCTCGTGCCAGAGAAATGCCGCGAACACTGCTCGCAAGCATTCGGCTACCGATGGGCTCACTGCTTTCTTCACCTGTGAATATCATTGTTGATCAAATCGCAATCTTGATTGTTATTTGAAAAATTACCGCGTATTGTTTACCTTTTCTCTCTTAAGATTCAGAGTAGTGCGACTAGGACTCGGCATCTCTTGGCTAGCAGCAGGTGACATCGCGCGCTTTGCTCTAGTTTTCGTCACTTTCGCGTAATCGCGACGGCAGTATTTGGGCGCGTGTCGGTCCTCTTTGTTGGTCAAATCAATCGGGAAATGGCCTTTCATCGCCGTTGTGGCGCTTTCGGGGCTCGTTTGCGTTTGGGCTTCGGACACCTTTTTCAACGCGTCTTGCGAGTCCTAGAAAACAAACGCGATGGAGGATTCGGCGTACCGCTCGATAAATTTTGAAACGAAGAAAAAGTTCGTTACCTGAGTAACGGAAGCACTGTTGTCTTTTTTGGATGTCTCAGTGGGACTCAGAACCTCCTCGGACTTCATGTGTAACGAGCTGCAACTTGGACTTGGCGAGAGGTCCCTAGTGGTGTTAGCCATTGAACTGACCCCGCTGGGAGATTGCGATGGATCGCGAGTTAGACTGCTCACCAGTGCGCTCGTGTCGCTTTGCGTCGAACCACGACGATGTGATGTGGCACTGTCTAACATTCCTCCTGATACTAATTGGAAACATTTCTTCTGTGAGTGTTACGATTTCGAGAAGCTGTCTTAGTAATAAAGTACGTTCTTCAAACTTGTTAGACATTATTGCGTAAGTCAAATACTTATCATTTTTTAACTGAGTGTGTGGAATTTGGCGTATCACACTAAATTTTCATGAGATTTACAAAAAATTTTCCAATTTACGATTCGACTTATAAATACACTACACATTTAAGACATTTTTTCTAAAGAGAAAGTATGTATATCATGCATTTCATTACACCAGATCATGTTCCTGTGTGATCTATACATTTATTATGATGTTGCATTCAATTTCTATAATCTATGTTGTGCAGTGTGATTCTATTGCAATTATTTATCTTACTTTATTGTCTCATAAAATAACTCAGAAGGATCTTATTAAAAAATTACTTTTACACATCACTATCTATATACAATCAGTAACATACTAATTAAAACCTCCTATTGATCGATTATTTATTAAACAGTTAACTGTATGAGTTAACAAGAAAATTAACAGAATGGTATTTTGAGGTGTGATTTATAATAAGTACCCAATATTTGGTTGAATAATTATTTTTATTTAGAGCTTACCTAGAGGTGAAATCCCAATACTTCGGGGGGAGCCATGAAGCAGTGGGCTGCTGCCAGCACTGTCTCCCCCTCCAGCGATATTTTTTCCACCTATCAATGTGTCGTTAAATTCGAGTATACATTCATCGTGTAGCATTCATATAGAACGTTGAAAAAATGTTTAAAAAATCATGAATTGTGCTTTGTAATATTGAAACGTTGGTGTGCAAATGGAATAGTTGTAGTGATGAATAATTGTATATGTAATCAGTATTAACATTTTTCATGCAATGTGTAATGAAATACTCAAATGCGACACTATTATTAAATACATATCAAGATTTTCCATGAGCACTATTTACAATTCAAATCTTGTTAAGATATTGATCTAATAATGAAGTGGTGATATAAAATATTATAATATATGTGATAAACCAACGTCAAGCAACAACATATTACGTTTGCGTTGAAATGTTAGAGAAGCAATGAAAGGATACCTTGAGCATTAGCAGCAATTGGGAAAAGACCAGAACCAAACGGCAAGCGACTGGAGCCAGCTAAGACCATCACCATTCATTTATTAAAGTAGATTATTAAAAGTTGTTTTTTGAAATGGAAAGTATATAGTTTATATGAAGCGTGACAATTTTCGAAGAAATATGAGTCGTCGAGGAAAAAAAGATTCGAATGAGTAATAAAATAAGCATATCAAATTAATTCTTGGCCGTGATATTACTATACTAGAATAAAGACCAAATCAAACACATATAGATACTCAAAAAACTCAACGCGAAAATAGTGGTTTGGGCGCAAAATTAAGAAGTAGGTTGGATTCACGCAACAACAAAAAAAGACAAGACAGTCGAGAAAATCTTTCTAACGAACAAAACTATTATTATTATACGCTACACCGAAGATTTATACTTACCGGGTATCGGGACAGGGCTAGAAGATCTGCTGGTCAGTCGCGGCGAACCAGCTTGTGGATTCTTTGGTGACGAGCTGCGTGACATCTTACGTGGTGTTTCCGGTGGCGTCGATCCGTTACCGTTGACTCGACTTTCTCCCATAGCTTTCACAAGCTCTTTCACCGATACACCAACGAACTCCGAAAAATCCCTGCTCGTCGAATAATGAATCATTCAGTATTCATCTTAAGTATAAAAATGTTTGATAAACTTACCTGCCAGGCGAGCATTTTTTCTCTCCGTCACCTTTCTTATCGTCACCTCGAAGCCACTTCTGCAGTACACTGAACTTGCTACTTCCACTTTCGCGTTCTTTACTCGACTTTTTCTCCAAATGACTTTTGCCGATCTTTGCAGACGGTTCGGTCGTTTTGTCCGTAGACACCTGTTTATCACTACTAGCTTGTGAATCTTGTTTGAGACCACCGTAGGTACCGAAAAGAAATGAACTGTTTGGTCCATCACCAGAACCGGCACTTTTTGGTGGAGGAGGTGTGTGATTCGGAAGTGAATGCATTCTGTTCAATGCGTCGTTCTCTTGGCTGCTCGATGCCACGACTGGCGTTTGAGCGTCATCCTTGTGATTAGTTATTTGACCCTAAAGTGTAATCACAAGAAATCAATGAAGGAAATTACGATTGAGGGTGTAAAAATGTACCCGAGGGACCAACAAACCTCGCTCGTATCATTAATAGTTGGCTTCTTCTCCATCGACTCCTCTTCGGGATCAGGCACAATTTTCATGTAAGCTGCGCCGTGTTTATTAACGGCAAGCGACCAGAATTCACCGATATTGTTAAAGCTGTATTTCTCAGCTGACTCATCGTCTATCCTAACCCACGTTCCATATCTGTTGGTAAACTACGCCGTCGGAAAAAAGAAATAAGTATTCCAGAAATGATGAACCTCAATGCTCGAGTGTACTTACATAATCTTGTATGGTGACGGTATTGCCAATCGCGAGCATCCCAACAGCCGTAGCTTTGAGGCTCGGTCTGCATCTGATGTTGTGACCTGATGCGCCGCAAGTGACCACCGCCATTGTTTTGCCGCTATCAAACGTCACTGTTTTTCGTTTGCTAGAAAAAGACGCGATCCTCGTGGAAAAGTACGCGCTTAATCAACGGCCAACGAGAATCGAAAATTACATTTGGTACTTACTCTTCGTTCGAGTCCTTTTTACCAAGAAGCACCTCCCGGCCGTGACATGCATTGGACGATGATTTTTGTTCCTCGACTGGCAGTAACAAGTTTTTGCCCAAGTGTTGATTGTACTGCAAGCACCATGCCTCCAAGTGGCCGCTACTACAGTACTTGGTGATCGTATCGACGTTCAATCTTAGCCACACGCCGTCGTCGTTGTGGATCTTTGTAAATGGCCAAATTGATTTTCGTCATTAACTTTTCAACAGCGCGTATAGGATTCGAAAGCGCGATCGGACGATTTGGTGTACCTCGTCGCAAAATACGATGGTGTTGTTAACCGGTATAACGCCGATTTGTTTGCTCTGAAGGGACGGATGAGCTCTGATCCTCAAGCCAGCACTGTTCCTGGCGACGAATTTTCGTACTCTACTCGGCACATGCGTCGGTTTCTTGACGATATTCATCGCCGGCATTTCCATGCCCTGAGGCGGTCGTTTTACTTCGACTTTATAATTCTGCCACCAAACGATCGAGAAAAAAAAACATGAAAATGAAATCCAATCGATTCCGTCTACGATTACGTCTAAAGGTTAAATACTCACATTCTCCATATCATAGCCATCGATATTGACGTGTATGGAGTACCATCCGACCGAGAATGGCGTCCAAGTAACCCTGTAGGTTCCATCCTGGTTAGGTAGAACCGTCATACTCTCGCTGGAACGCTTGAGCGCCGACGAGGTGAATCTCAACTCCTCGAACGAGTAGTTGCGATAAGCCTTCATGATGGTTATCGCGTGAAAGCTGACTTTGTACGGCTCGTCCAGCACTGTCATTTCGTACGGCGTCTCGAGGGTTGGTTGCGGATGACCGCCGAACGTCAGAGGATCCAGCTGTTGAGTCTTCGGACGCACGCGTTTGCTGGTTTCCGAGTCGGTCACCTCGCGCTTGTCGATCGGCACTGCTTTCGCTTCGATCTGCGCCAGATTACGCCAATGAACAATCGACTCGCGCTCAAGAGCCGAAGATCTACCGAGCGAAAGATACCTTAAGATTAGGCGCGTGCACGAGCTCGCCGTACTGATCCCTGGTGATGAGATTGACGACAGCGGGCCATCCGTAGCGCATCTCCTCGCGAGCGTACGACAGCTCGCACTTGCTCGGGTCGACGTAACTGTCCGGCTGCAGCCACCTCGCCAGGCGACCTCCGCTGGTGCCCGGCGCGCACGAGACCAGATCTCGCAGGAACAGGCGCTCGTTCGACGCACAGCTGTGAACCGCAATCGTTGTTCGTTTACTGCGTGAGTTATACTCTCTTTCTCGTACGGTTATTCGCTACAGATTAATTAGCACTCTTCTCACGCGCCACAATGCGGGTAAAGGCTGGCAATCAATTTTATCGGCAGACACGATAAAAACAATTACTCCGCGCTGTTTTCTTGTTTTTTAATAATAATTGAGCTTGGTAACTCTTTCCGTCGCGGCCCGACCTACGTTACGCGAAAGCTTCGAAGAGAACGAGGCGCGAGAAAAAGAGCGCCGATTGGCGCGCTCGCCTTAATTGGGCACACGGCGTCTGAATCTCTTATCGGCCTTTTAGCTCTCCTTTCTGCGTCTGGTCGCGTCGAGTCGAGAAAGTTAAAAGGCCTCCTATCCCCTAATAAGGCGGCAACTATACTTGACCGCGAGCGAGCGTCTTTCTTTCTGCACCTAACGCTTATATATATATGTGTGTGTGTGTGTATAAACGGTGTACGTGAGCTCCGAGCTTCGAGTTCGCGCGCGCCGCTCGTGCATTATTCTGCTGACGTCTTCGGGTAAACGTTGTTGGGCTTTATAGCCGCTCGCCCTGTTTTATACCATTTCTTTTACTGCGCGTCTATGGTTGGTAATATGCGAATTAGGAAAAATTGTTTTCGCTCGCTAGTTTCGGTTTTGTATTCCGAACGTGCGACATTTCCGTCGTGGACGAAGCGCACGATTTTGCGTCAAACGTCCGTTCTCGCAAAGCGTCTAATCCATCGCCCGAGGCAAAACGAAAAGAAAAAAAAAATTCCCATCGAGCGTTTTCCTCGTACCGTCCGTCAGTAAACAGAAAACATCGTCAATGGGAGCATCGAGGCATCTGATTATCGGAAACGAAGATAGGCGAGTGGCGATGCGAGCCAACTTACTCGCCGTTGCCGCTCGGCTCGCACATGGCAGGCACGTGCTGCTGGCCGCGCAGGTAAACGCCAAAGGCTCCCGTGTATATATGCGGGCTCACGGGCGATCTTGCAGCGGCACGTGGCTGGTAGACGATGGGAAAACCGACTCGCGGAGGGTGCGCGTCCACGTCCACTACGGTCGTGCACGGCAATCAACTTTTTTTTTTTCGTACTTCGGCGCTGTTTTCGGTAAGGCAGACGTGCGTGCGTATCGGGTCGCGTCTGGGAAAAGGGTGGAATTGGTCGGTATGCGGGGCGAGCCCATCGATGCATCCGCCACCCCCGGATCGATCATCCTCGCTGCCGCGGCTGATCGAGAGCAAAGCCACGTTTGACGCGCAGAGATACGAGCCAAGATACGAAGATACGAAGGCCTCTCCATTGGACATCGGAGTGTCTCGAGCAGACTGCCGAAGCGCGCATCTTCGTCGTTAAGCGCGACAGGAAGCCGGCAAATTGCTCGTCTCCAAAAGTGACGACGCAGCGAGCCGAGCCGACCACGGAGGAAGAGAAATCGAACGGAACGCTCGGCGCGCTGCGCCCCAAGACTGCGCTGCGGCCTCTTCGAGTCGCTCCTCGTCGCCCACGAGTAGCGCGTAATTAAAGCAACGCCCGCGCCGGTGAAATTGCCCCGGCAGTCGGCGCCACGAGACCGTTCCTGACGCTCTTCCATAGACGTCGCGACCACGACTATAACGAGCGAAGCCACCGTCGGCGTGCAATTGTCCTCCCGCGATCCGCGCCTAGTCGCGGCTTACGGGAGACTTGCGGTGCCGCTTGCGGATCGCTCGACCAGTCTCGCTAACGAGTGCTCCAAGACACTGGAACGCGCCGAATCGGCGAGCGCAGGCCAGATCACGCACGCCCGGTTGAGTGGTGAAAATCCGTTAGCCCGCACGTACCAAATGGGCGATAAAGGCGGCGGGGGGGGGGGGCAGACAAACAAAAATCATTCGAGACCTGTCTGGACCTGCAGCCGGTCGCACGAGATGCAGCTACGACGCGAGGATCTTTAAACGCCCGAAACGTAGCTGGGAAAACTTTTTTCCGACTGCCGCGTCAAGAAAAGTGGGGGGAGAGGGAGAGAGAGAGAGAGAGAGAGAGTGAGCGCGCGCTGGGTGTGAAGGTCGCGCGCCTCGCCGATTGTAAACACGTGCATTCTTCTCTCCGTATTGCAGCCGCTCGACCAGATCGCGTCGCGCGCGCCTCGAAGAAAAAAAAACAAAAAAAAATACTCGTTCGACAATTGTCGAGTCGCCGATGACGGAGACCGCGAGCATGCGATAACGCAGTCACAGGCTTTCGAAAGTTTAGTCAAGAACATTATCGTGCAGATAAGACCGACGCAGAAGCATATGACACATTCCGTTAGGGGGAAGAGAAAATGCACGCGTCGCCCCCGTTGCCGTCGCGCACTTACAGCGTCTTCGGCAAACACGGCCCAAAAAAAAAAAAAAAGACAAGCCTGCTCCGACTCCCGACTGCTCGGCTTGGGCGCGCGCGAGTATGTAACCGCCTTCGTAGATCCCGTGAAAAGGCAGCGCGCACGCGAGAGAGAGAGAGAGAGAGAGAGAGAGAGCGGAGGGAGAGACCAGCAACAAGCCGTGGCCGCGCGGAAGAGTAGGGGAGCCGCCGCGGACGAAAAACTGGCTTGGTTTGTTACACACGGCGCGGGACTGTCAGTAGTAGTGCCGATGCGGCAGCCGCAGCCGCCGCCGTCGTCAGCCGCAGCGCTCCTCCTGCGCAGTAGATCGCTCATTATGCCTGCGCCCCGCGAGTGAGAATAGCGAGAGAGAGCGAGAGCAAGCGAGAGCAAGCGAGAGGATTGCTTTTGCGCGTTATCGTATAGCGAGAGTGCGATCGCGATGAAGAGCTTCGCTGTGCGTGTGTCGCTGGCCTACGTGTGCGCGTTCGCACTGCTGTGCTTTGCCGAGGAGCAGCAGGAGCCGGGCCAGCAGTACCCGAAGCACGTCGGTATCTGCGCGATGGACGGTTGCAACTGCACCGTCAAGGCGCATCACTGGGTCTTCGTTAGATGCGTGTTCGCCGACTACCAGGTGAGACATCGAATTCGCCTCTCGCTCGCTCGAACAAAGAATCGAAAGCGGCAAGGGGGCGCAGATCGTCGTCGTCGCCCCCCCCCCCCCAATTTTGCATTGTTTTTTACGCGGGTTAGCTTGCACTTCTAGGCGGATCGAGAGACAGCAATTTCCGCAGCACAATCGTTGACAACGAGCATTCGGTTGGAAGATTAGGTCTTCTCGCGCCTCTGTCGCCCGACGAACGTCTTTGTCGGCTTCTTTCGCTCGGAAACAATTCTGTCACATGGAAATTTCACTAAATCGACGCGCGCAGAACAAAAAGAAGCAGAGAGCGAGTCGTGTCGCTCTCGTACGCTCGTACGACGCGTCAGCTGGAATGCACAATGAGCTTCGACTCATCTGACACACGCGAGGCATATGTGTAAGTCGATGGAAAAAAAAACACGGAAAACAACGACTTCTACCGGCATTCGGCTTGTCAAGTACAATTAGCACGAACAAAACGAGATAACGATAAAGCAAACTTGTGGCACAGGGCTGACGCTGCGCGAAGAAGAAAGAACGAAGCGGAACAATGGATTACATCGCGAGAGCGACATCAGGTCGAGAGTAATGTCGAGCGCGCTTGAGCGAGAAAGTGGAGCGAGCGTATGTGAAGTGGGGGTCTCGGCGAAATTTATTTCTGAAAAAAAAAAAGAAAAAAAAAAAAAAAATGAGGTGCTCAAAACCTTCTAACTGGTCTCGCATCACAACACCATCCGTCGCCGTCTGTTTAAATACCCAAGGATCGTCGCGTCAAAGAAATATGTTGAATGGGCTGCGCCTATAAGCAGGTATAGAAGTTCTTAGTCTCGAGGCTAGCAGGTTTTATTATAGCTTGTTTTTACTTTCACAACGATTATTATTTCACTCTCGCGGAGGAGTTTTCTCTCCCTCTCTCTCTCTTTCTTCTCCTTCTGCTTCTGCGGCGGCTCGCGTATCGCGCCGATTTCTCGTTTCGCTCGAAACTGCGGACGACGGCTTCGATGAGAATGATCTAAAAATAAAAATACACGTCCCGATGCGCACACGTGCGTCGCGGGCGAGCAACAGTTCTCGTTCCACTTGCTGCGCTCGGTTGGATTTCATTCCCTCTGTGTGTGCGTAATCGATGTCGGCCTTTTTTCCCAGGACGGGAGAACAGGTTCGATCCCTATATATACACCCTGTAAATCCGTCACGGCTACCGAATTTTTTTTTCCAGGAGGGGGGAGGAACAGTTCAGTATAGCATTACCGATTATCGGAGGTGGTCGTCATTCGAAAAAGAAGCGACGAGAAGAGTGTTACTAAGACTTCTTAGTCAGTGCTTCTCTTGCTTCATTTTTTTTTTATTAGGGGAGACGCACTTGCGCTTTTCGTAGGTAAGCGGCGGCGTTGCTTTAGTTCGAATGGAAATTTCACTCCGAACACACGAATGGCTTTTGCTTTGTTTCTCTCTAATCGGCTAGCGGAATGTGAATCAGACGGTGACGTCAGTTCAGCCTCAGCTGCGTTTCACGCAGTTCGATTCCATGTTCTCCGCGACAAGAATCCACGATGGCAATCTACGGGGCCGCGCGACAAGAGGAAATCAATAAGCGCGGACAGCGTGAAAAATTCAGCGCCGCGTGGTACCCGCGCGAGCAGTGCCGAGCTCTCGGCAAAGCAAGGTACGCGGGTCACGAGGGAAGGCCGAGGCACGAATCGACATCGTCAAGAGTCCCGTCGATATCGAAAAAAGTGAGTTCGATATAGGCGCGTAGCGAGGTGAGAGCCACTGGCGCGCGATGCGCGCGTGCGAGAGTCAACGACTCGGACGGTCCAAGAGCACATGCGCGGGTGTGCGCGCGCGATTACCAACCGAAGTCTAGACGTACGCTCGCTCTTATGAGGCGATCGTCTATTTTTCTTTTTTCAGACTCCGGCTGCGTTGTCGTCTGAGAGAGCGCACGACGATCGGTTCTACATCTGCGTCTCGTGCGCGAGGTCAACTATACGTCGAAAGTCAATTGCGCAACGAAGCCCTTTTGACGTTGCTTTCAACGTTCGTTGCGCGCGCGATCGATGAATTGACTTTTCATTCGCCGGTAGCTGTATATTCAGCGCGCGCGTCGGCTGACGTTTGTTGACTTTTCAGCGACGCGGGGCTAACTGTTTGCTTGGTTATTTTGCGTTCAATTAGCCTACTGCCAAGCGACTAATGCGCTCTTAATGCGCAGCTGATGAACTTGCATTCCTATCGCACGGACGATTTGCTGACATGCATATTTATAGATTAAAAAGAGAAAACGCGGTGCATTAACAGTGGCACATTTGCTTTGTTAGAAAGACTACGCTGCAATCGTAAGTTACGGATAGATACAGATCGGAAAAATCAAGCACCAGTGCACGTACGACAACCGTTAGCGGCTAGAACGTAAGAAATCTTCAGGGGGTAGACTGTTAAGTAGCCTCATTCATTTTTTCTCTAATGTGATATCTCGTAGTTGTCGTCGTCGTCGTCGTCGTCGACCGTTCACACGCTTCGTCGAGCCGACCGAATTCAACTTATGCGCCGGAGTGTCCTTGCGCGTGCGCGCGCACTCGGCAACGGCAACCTGTTGCTTCCGCGCGAAGGAGAGAAAAAAAAACAAGAAAAGGGAAAACTGCTCGCGAACGGGCGCCGACGTTGATCGTCAGCCCCACCGAAAAAGGAAGAGCTCACGCTAATTGCCGGGATGATCGCGTCGAGAAAGTCGCCCAGCCCGTCGCGGCGATCGCCAAGGAAAGCGCGCTGGAAATTTCTCACGACGACGGCGCACGCGCGTTCCGGAAAAGTCGCCTCTTGCCCCATTGTTACGGACACGCCGCGACGATGGTGCGCGCTCGACGAGTCGCTATGTACGCACACGCAGCGCGCATTTCGGGGACCCTCCTAAATGGTTTTCGGTTGACTTCCGCTTATACCGAGTTGCATTGTTATGCAACGCATTGCCAGATCCCCGCCCCCCCCCCCTTCCCCATCGCACGTCGCACTAGCAAACGATCGTTTTCTTTCTTTTTCTGGCGCTCGTATTGTAGCCTTGCCAGTTGCAAAGCAAATAATTACAGCGGGCACCTATTTTCCGTCGCGACAACTTCTCGTTAGTCAAATCATTTTGCAACAAGAGCAACGCGCCGCGCAATCTGCTCAGGTTGCAATCGCACGCGACGATCACTGCGCGTATACTCGTCGAATGCCCGTCGTCCGCGGCAGCAGTTCAGCGAAGTGCTACGGAGTCGTAAAAACACGCGCGCAACAGGAATGTCCGATGATCAACTCGGACGGATTTTGCATCGGCAAAAGGAAGATGAAAAACAAAAAATAATAACGCTCTCTAAAAAGAAAAAAAAATATATATATATACAAAGAAATAAATCACAACCGGTCGATACACAAAGCGAGGGGAGGTTAATTTATACGCTACAATGGCTCTCTTTCAGCGGTGTCAATACGCGAGCGAGAGGATGTCCATGCATGCGGGTCATAACGCAAGCCATACACGACAGATTGAACACACGGGCGAGAGGAAAAGAAAAGAAACAAAATTCCAATTGATCTCTAATGGACGGCCGGGCCCGTCGTCAATGAACTTCGTCGAATTGCGAATGGTTATTTAATTTCTCTTTGTTTCCAACGGGACACTTTATTTTATCCGCTCGCGAAATGCAAACAACAATGATTCACAGTCAGCCTTGTCGCGAGCTCACGCACCGCAGCAGGTGCTAGCACACGCGTGCGCACGAACGACTTGTTTTTTTTTTCTTTTTTATCGAATCTAATTAATCCAATAAAAAAAAAATAGGAAGGAGACAAAAAAAAATAATCAGCGCGCGAGAAGCCGGTTTTGAATAGAATACAGCGCGCGAGTTGAAAGAATTTTATTCGGGGGCGGTCTATAGATATAGCCGACATCCTGCTTCGCTCTCTGTCGCAGTATGTGTGTGTGCGTACGTAAGCTACTTGGCGTTCGCAGCCGATGAATGCCGAGTTACAGTACGCTTCTTTCATATCTCTACGCCGCAGCCACGTTCTCTTTCCTTTTTTTTCCCGCCCGTCGAGTTTTATTACTCGCTCGCCAGCGAGTCGGATTGTAATTGGCATTAGCGAAAGTTTATTCGATGGCATTATTCTCCGAGGGAGACAACTAGATGCGAAATTTTCCGTCGGAATTTGCTTGGGCGCTCGATGCCTAAATTGACGCGGATGACTTGAGAGCTTTCGGCAATTTCGTCACCGGAAACCCAGTTTACGACGCCCGCCAAACTTGGTCGCTAAGTTCGTAAACAAGTTCGGTTATTAATTTCGATATACAGAATAACCTGGCCGAGAGCTATACCGAGATGAACGCAGAAATATCCGGCAGTTTAAATTGCGCGAAATGTACGCACAAGCCAAACGTTTGCATATTTCAATAGCTTTGAATATCAAATTAATACTCGCAGGTTAAAATGTCCACTTGCGAGAACGAAAAAGAAAAAAAGAAATCGCAGACGCGCCCGCAGAAGGTAATTGTAATCACTTTATAACGAGAGGAGCAAGTTCCCCCTCTTTCCTCTTTTCCGTCTCTCTCTTTCTCTCACTCTCTCTTTCTCCCGTGCAAAGGCATGAATTAAGTGCAAGAAGATGTGTCTTTGACGCGCACGCACACACAATCGACTGCTCGGAGGAAGTGTCGTAACAGTAGCTCTCGGTGCGTGAATAATCACGCAGATTGCCGCCACACGCACGCACACGCACGTATCGCAGTCGCTTTGAAAAACGTTGTCGAGAGACTCAAAGTGCAAAGCAATTATATACGGCTATTTGCGTGATACTCCGCGGTCGTTTTCTCTCTCTCTCTCTCTCTCTCTCTCTCTCTCTCTCTCTCTCTCTCTCAAATATTGATGAGGTGACGTAAAGCTTCGCAAGGCAAGATCGAATCAGACGCAGCGGAGTGCGATGATTGTGTGGAAAAGTTTCGAGCTGCAACGAATAAATTGATGACTATATCCACGTCTAGCGAAGCATCGCGGTTCTCACGCGCGCTCGAAACGCCCACATCTTTTTCGAGATTCGTCATACGAAAAGTAAACGACCTTGTTGAAATGAGATATCTCAGCGCTCGTAAGGTCGACAAGCAAGGTTGCGGGGCTGCTGCCGTCGCTTCGCGCCTGACGTGTGATAATTTTCAGGATAATTTTCAGCGATCAAAGCGCGACTTCTGTCGCGATTATTATTATTACGGACTCTGGCCGTCCTCCATAAATCCGAGCGCGACAATCAATTCCCAAGCGCGGCTTTCCAATCGTCAATCGACGATCCAATCGCGCGTGAACTTGCCGCTACGGGATACATAACTCAGCGCGCGTGTCGGGGGAGGAGGCAATTAACTAGCCCAATTAACGGCAATCAGATGGGCTTTAATTTAATCCTGGCGCGCAGTCTTCGAGGAATGCTCCCTACCCTTCTGCGTTTAGCACGATTCTCGACTTTTAACGCGCGCAATCTCGCTGATAATACGCAAGAGCTGTTGGCCGACGATAACAGTCTCGTCCCCGTAGCCGCGGCCATTGATTAAAGCAGCGTCGGTGCAATGCAGGCCGTTGCTCCCACGCGCGTACCGACGAGTCCCATACTTCCGCGTCGCTGCGCGCGAGCTGTTGATTTCCGTACGGCAAGATCGTCGCCTTCGCTGACTCTTCTCCGACTCGAGTGCGCGCACCACGGGAGTTCGCGGCCTTCGCGCGGCTACGCGTTACGACTCGCCGCCCGCGAATTTCGGCGCATCGTACCCACCGCGTGCTCGTCTTGTGGGTCAAGAGCTCGTCGTAACTCACGCGTCGACGCGACGGTACAATGCGTTTACGTCGTGAATTACCATCCGCTCTCGCGCTGTAAATCTCGCCTTTAATCGTCCGCTCCCCCTGTCGCCTGCATGCGCGCGCGCGGATAATGGGAAAATATTCCCCGCGGGACGTGAATACAGAAGCCAACCGTCCGACCACTCACTGAATCATCGTTTCAGATACGAAATGGAACTACGGCTATCCGTACGTTATCTCGCCTCGCCATGCCAGTGTTCGACGCGAGGCCATAGCGCCTCGAGTTTGCGTTTCGTCTCGCACGGCTTTCTCTCCTTCGCGACACGGATGACGCGACAGGAAGAAAGATGCAAAGCGGCGCTTGGTGGCTCGAGTCATCCGTTGCAATCGAGTGCGTTCGTTCTAGGCCGTCGGAAATGCCGTGAAAAAACTAGACGATCTCCGGAGAGAAAAGAAAAAGAACAATGAATGTAGCCGCTTCCTCGTGGATTTGCTTTGGGCGCCGAGTGGCGCTCCATTGTTTGCGTTGCGTGCCACCGCGGCGCGGCGGCAAAGCGCCAATAATCTCCACGTTCCCGGAGATAACGCCGCTGCGAGTCGAAAAGCAAGCAGGCGGCTTGATTATTTGTCGGGCGGCGCGGATGCTCGCCCGTCCGGCGTTCGTCGCGCGCCGCTTGAATCGAGAGGCGCGGCGTTCGAGGTTCGCAAGCTACGTATCGCCTCGCGCTCCACTGTAAGTACGATCGTCACCGCTATTAATAATCGGCGAAAGCACGCTTCGTAGAACCGCCGCCGTGTTTTAGGGCCCGCTGTTATCTCGGCAAACAGGCGACTCGCCGAGTAGGAAAAGAATCGAAGCGCCTACGATGGAGAAATCCCACTGCGCGCGCGTGTGCGAAAGAAAAGGAGCCACTGGCGCGGGCGCTTGGCCAACGGAATTAATTCGCCAGCTGCAGCTGCTTTGCTAAGAAACCTGCCCGAGACGTGAGAACCACGAGGCGCATCTGATGCGCCGCTCGTTCGTTCTCTCTCTCTCGAAGAGGGGATTAGTTTCTTCGGTCGTTGGATTTTTCTTTTTTTCCTTTTTCTCTGTCATGTTTCGAGGGGATTTTCGAAAAAGAGATCATATTGGACGTTAGAGCGCGCTAAGTGTTTGCTCTCGGACGGTGAATAGCTGTTATTTTTATGCCGTTGGCTATTTTCGAAGCCTTGATATTGCCGAAGCAGATCGCTCATCTCGAGGCGTCGTTGTTATTAATGCGAGTGGCGCAACGGGAAAGCTAATCCTCTCGATGTGCAAGCAACGTGTCGTCACCGTATCCGCTGTCGCTCGTGTCGGCAGCGAATAATCGGCGAAACCCCAAACAAGACGCGAGCAACACGGCCGCGAACAGCTCCAAGAGACAGCCGACCGCCCGCCGCGGCGAAAGGTCCCTTTGTTTTGCGCTCTCGAAATAGCGCCGTTGGATAATGGAGCGGTTCGGTCAGACGCTACGCCAAAGCCAAGGTTGGGTTCTTCGATGTCGAATCGTCTCGTTGCGCGCGTAATAATTGCAGCGACGCGCTAATTTTCCAGGATGACCGATGGCTAAGAGAGAGAGAGAGAGAGAGACGAGGATAGCGAGCTTCGCTCCACGTTCGCGCGCCTCTCGCAGGCTTGAAGCAGGAGAGGCCTTGCAGCTGCCCGACGACGATGCGAGAGTGGCTTTTCGCTCGTCCGCGCTAACATATCGACTCGCGCATTTTCTGGCTTACGCTGCAAGTCGCGTCGGGTGAAAACGACGCGCGCCTCGCGGTGACACCTCTCGCGCGGCGCCCCATTCGTCATTATCGCGCCATCTCGCGACGCAGGACACTGAAACCGCTCTCGGCGGCTTTTCCCTTCATCTTCCATCGATAAAAATCTCAGGTGCGCGCAGCCGGCTTGCGTCGCGCAGCTGGGCTCCTCCTCGCTCTTCCACCCTTCGTCGCCGTCAATTATTTGGAAAAGGAGGGACAGGAAGTGCAATACTGTTATGACGACCGCGCGTTTGCTTCCAAATACACGCGAGCGCGCACGTCCGTACGATCCACGTTTGTTTGGATTACACGCCGATCGTTTGTGTTGCTTTGCCTCTTGGCTTTTTTTACTCGAGGCTCAAGGGGGAGAGGGAGGATGGAATGCGGGATAATTGGAGAGCGAGATGGACGATTGTTGATACTGTCGTTGAACTCGGCGGGCGACGTTCCCTTTGGCTTGCTCGACAGGCTAATTAGACGCGCTCGCCGAGACTTTGATTTCCCGCTCTGGCAGGCGACTTCGCGAAAGTCACTTCCGCGGCGCAGCTCGTAACGCCTTCCGAGATGTGCGTGCGAGGCGCGAAGGCCGAGCGCGCGCACCTGCCCGGCGCTGCTCGACCGCACAAAGAGACGAGACACGAGGCCGAGTCCAGAAGGGAGCGGATAATGCCGTGTATCTCGCGCGCGCGCGCGCATCTCGCGTGTGCACTCGACTTTTTATAAATAATACGAGGGCGCACGCCGGAAGCGCGTCCCGAAGGAGAGAGCCGCCGAGCGCGCGCCGAGACGATCAAGGCGAAAGCACGCTGCGCTCGCTTTCACGCGTGGAGCGCGAGAGTCCGTCCTTGAGCGCTCACCCGTCGTCGAACGAGGGCGAATCTTCGCCGCCTCGGGCTCTCGCCTAGAAGCCGTTGCGCGATCGGTGACCGCCTACATTCGGGCCTCGCGAGAGCGAGGTAGAGAGATCGCCGATGCGTCATCTGGTTGCGACTGTCGACGAGAGGGCGCGCGAGTGGCCTGCCTGCGTCCAGCAATTACGCGCCCAGCAGAAGACCAGCGTCGCGAAACAGGCGCGCTAAAGTGTTTCTCGCGCAATTATTTCGTTTACGCGCGTCACCTTGGGCGCTCGTGCGCATTTATATGTACACGGGTAACGCGACACCCTGGAAGGTCAGCCGGCTTGCGCAACGCTCGCATCCGCTGAAAAGCCGCACTTTTCCGAGCGCGAAGCTCGCTTATCTCGCCGTTCTCTTTGCTTTCCGCGAGACCTGCGATTCGACAAGTTGACTCTTGACGCGAGGCTAATGAACCGCAGCCACGCGCGCGTCCGATTGTACTATTGATTTAGCTCGCGATAAAATTCGACAGCGTTTCGTTGGCTCTCGACCATTTTGCGCCTAGTAAGCTCGCTCTCTTTCGCACAAGGAAATGTTCCACCTCCGATCGTCTGTTTCAGGACGTCGAACTGTCCGAAGGAATGATTCCCGAAGACACCATGGAAGTCGAGGTGTCGCACTGCCGCGAGCTCCGCATTCAAGCCGGAGCGTTCACGGGCGGTGCCCAGCTGAAGCGCGTACACGTGTCCGGCATCTACACCTTGGTGGCGAACAAGCAGGCCTTTCAGAACATCAGCGCGCCGAATCCGTTGCTGGAGGTGTCCGAATGCAATCGGGTGATACTCGAGAGCCACGCGTTCAAGAATACCAAGGGTCCGCTGAGCGTGTCGATATCGAGATGTAAACACGTGACCATCAAGCCAAACGCATTCTCGTGGCTGCTGCAGATCAGCGTGAGGGAAGTGCCGAATCTAGAGCTGTCGAGCAACGCCTTCAAGTTCGAGACTCCGCAACATGGTCGACACGGACCAGCGACCAAGGTAAACGCCTCGTTCCCGCGCGACAAGCGAACGAGATATGATGCCCTCCCCGCCCCTTTCACCGGGACAATTGCATTCAATCGATCCAATTCTTGGTTTTGCAGATAATGTTCCAACGGGTGAAGATCCCGGAGTTGCCGACAGCAGTGTTTCCCTCGACGGCCGCGGAAATTCGTATGGACGACTTGTGGACAGGCAGCATCAAGAAGGACGCGTTCTGCGCCATGAACGTACTCAGCGTGGTCATAAGCAACGCGTCGATCGTTGAAATCGAGCCGGGAGCGTTCAGCGACAGAACCCTCATACACGGCTTGGAATTCGTCGACGTGAGAATGAAAACCGTGCGTGCCGGGGCTTTCAGAGCTGGAGCCAATAATCTGACCATACAATATTCCAGGTGCGCAATTCGCTTTCACGCGCGCTTCCATGTGCGAAACTGTCATTTGTATTCTCTGCAGGTTGTCCGAAGTGGAATCCGGAGCGATAGACATAACCGTGGCGACGGTGACCTTCAACAACAACGAGTTCTTCAATTTACACCGCAACTCGATCGTGTTCCATCAGTGGAATCGCATCGCCATCGATTACAATCTGTTCCAGCGGCTGGAAACGAATGCCATCAATGCCATAACCTCCGACACGGCCAAAGCAACAAGCTTGGAGTTCTCATTTTCCGGAAATCACATCCACGAGGCCGAGGCCAAATCCCTTACCTTCGTCGAGATATCGCAGAGCGTGACGGCAGCTCGAGTCGGCAGTAATTACTTCAAGCTCACGTGCAATTGTAATTTGGAGAGCTGGGTGCAAGAGCGTATTGGCAGTAACACCTCGGTGTCGTGGATCATGGACTCGAGTTACTGCGTGATCGACAAGTTCCTGATGAACTGCTTCAATCTGCCGGAAGGTTACCTGGGCATGCGCAATTATACTCAGACGATTTGTTCCAAGACCGACAAGAGGATCAATTGCACGTTGCCAACGGCCAAATCAGAGCCAAGCGTGAGTCCGCCAAGTGTCGGTCCACATCAGTATCCAAGGCACAAGGGTTACTTCGACGTGGAAATGAGCGATCCCGATCAAATGGAGCGCGAGAAGAGGATCATCATGATCGTTTGCGTAGTGGCAGTGTTTTCGTTGTGCGTGGTTATTCTCACCTCCGGCGTGCTCTATATGCGTCGTCGCGGCGTCTGTCCAAAGCTGACGTCCGGAACGCTGAACCTGGCCAATTCGTGGTTCTCGCCGAACAGCGGCATGACTGCGGCCACGTCGGCGAGATCGATCTCGAGGCTCAGCGTGCACGAGTACGCGGGTCTACAGCCGGAAACGCGGATTCTCGACATAGAGCCTCATCAAGACGCCGTGGAAGAGGATCAAGGAGCCGCCGAAGGTGGTGGCGATTGCGCCTTCACGGAGAACAAGGCGACGCAAACGCTGCCCGAAGAACTGACCGAGGAGTATCTCACGGAATTGAGAGAGAGACTGACCGACCCAGAACAGTACAGTTACGCTCGTGATATGATCGAGCATCTCTACGATCTCATCAAAGTCGAGGAGAGTTGTAACAACAATAACGACAGGCGGCCGTCCCTCGACGGCAACGCTTACGACATGATCAGGCCTAAGCCGAACAGGACGCGAGTCGGACCAAGACAGCCCTCGATCAGTATAGGCACCAAAGTTCCATCCTTGGACAAGCTTCTGCCGACGTTGTTGCGTCCACGACCACAGATTACGGAATACGCGGAACCGCGGGATCACAGGGTTATTGATCAGAATCATTTGTACACTGAATTGCCGGGTGACGAGACAGTGCCAAGTACAAGTCGATTGTCCGAACCCGTACTCGCGACTCTGGCAGGCAGGGCGCCGCAACCTCTACCTCCAGATGTCATTAACGGTCATGGATCGTCGGCTGCGGAGCAAGAAGCTGCCGCCAGCGACAAGAAGACTAAAAGTTTCTTTCAGACGTTAGGCGAAACTTTTTACGCATCCAAAAAGATACAAAACCCAAAAAGGCCAGAGTCGTTGTTGGACGAATATACAGATCCTTCGGACGTGACTGCTCATCTCTACTCGGAACTGTCAGAACCAAAGCAGCAGCAGCAAGCCAATAACAATAAGATGGCCAATCGACCACTGCCAACTAAACCAGATCACGAGGCCATCGTTAAGACGTAGTGTTACTTCTCCGTCCTTGAGACCCTACCTTATTATACAGTCAGTCCGAGGGTTGACACAAACACACACCTGTCTGTGATAAACGAAAAAATATAAACGAGTAAATCAATGTCTTGTTGCATACAAGCTCGGTGGTATGAATGCGCGACTTGGGATGATACTTTTTTCAATGTATATCGTTGCGTTTCCCTTACTGATTATTGATTTTTTTCTTTTTTATTTGTATTACATATGTGGCTACGTAGAACATTGTATAGATTTATTAATAAAGCCACGTACCGCCATACGAACGAATGTGTGAGAGCGAGGATAAAATGGAAAATGCGCCATTGATTATTTAATAACGAGTAGTCTCATTTCCTTGATGTAACATACGATTTTATAAATATTATTATATGTATAAATATGCCTCGACAGTTTATCATTAGAGCATTTTATTCGAAACGATAATCAGATGTTTTATTTTTCGTGTTTTCCTATCCTCGAAGATTTTGTTGGAGAAATCCAAAAGACCGCTGATTACCTTCATAAGCATGATGTTTCTTATGGTGGAAGCCGTGACTTCCTGTCGCGTTTTAGTTCTCGAGCTTTATCACACGGCTGCGCGCTCGGCGAACGAGAATACACACTCACGCACACATACACCGGAGAATATTTATTTCCGGCCGAAGGGCTTTCGGAAATAGCTACTGCGACCTTTGTTTCGCTCAGCTGTGCAAGAGCAATCCTCGCTGCTGGTATTTTTATCGTGGACTTAATCCTTTTTCATGCGACGCGGATTTTCAAACACGACGTGTGTGCTTTCGGGTTTATCAAAAGGATTAAATACATTTTGATAAATTGATGAACGTATTTGATACATTAAAAGTTATTTTTATTTTTAACGAAGTTCGATCGTCGAGCTTCTAATAGTCATATTTTTGTCTCTCAACGTGAACATAGAAGAGCGAAGTATAGAATATTGAAAATCAAAATCGAGGTAATGCAGCAACAAACTCGGCTCTGATTCCAACATCGAAAAATCAGATCTGGCGCACAGCACGGATCACAGATGAGTGAGCGAGAGAGCGGGATGAAGATGCACGCAGACACGCACATGTGCTCTCTCGAGACAACGCCGCCGCCGCGGCCGTCGACGACAAGATATTCTCGTATGGCCGAAAGCCCCAAACATATCTGCGCGGGAATGCGAGAGGAGCAAATCGTCGGGGGCTGCGACGCAGCTGCTGCCTCTGCTCGCGAGCAGTCCCCGAGTGGGTTCGCGGCGGGCGTCCTCATCACGGATCGCGAGCGCGTCAAAAAATTATCCGCCCGCGGACTCCCGGTCAGCGAACGCGAAGCCGCAATAGACGTTGGCAATTGTCGAAAAGGCGACGAGCGCGTAGATGGAGTGCGAGAGATCACTTTTGAATCATAAGATTGGGTCAGGGACCACGAAAGTGCTTGCGCATGCGGCGAGATAGATGGGATGATTGGCCGTCCGTCACGCTCTCTCTCTCTCTCTCTCTCTCTCTCTCTCTTGCTCTTTGACGAGCTCTGATGAAGCCATGCAATAGCGGACACACGACTATGCTATCGCACACGCCTGCCGTCGAAAAACGTTTCCATCCGCTTCCCCCTCGCGCTGGCCACCCGAACGCTGGCCAAAAATCGAGTCATTGTTTGACATCCTCGCCTCCCCCTCTCTCTCTCTCCTTCGTCCCTAAGAAGCTCGATCCGTTCGGCTGTAAAACATTTAGCCACGCGATATACATACAAGGCGGCGAAATTGCTCGTAACCGCTGCAATTTTTCTCTCCCGCATACGGTCAGCAGCGCGACTTGGCGTTTACGATTGGCTCCTATACGTGACGACGAAGCAGGAGAGAGAGAGAGAGAGAGCAAAGAATAAAAATAAAAAAAAAGTAGAGACGGCGCCGTTATCTCCGACGACGACAAGGTTATATCTTCGGGGCCCTTCCATAAACCGTAGCGAGAGCGAGGCGCGACGTGCGATTAATTTTTTTCGCCATTTTCATTTCCACGCGCGCGGCCCGAAAGCCGTAAAACCATCAAAAGCCCGTCGTCGGCGGCATTTGCAAGTTTATTAGCGCGAATGGGCGTAGCCCGGGCAGTAAAACAAGAGGCGCGCTCGCGCGGGCTTTAGTTTACGAAAACACCGCTCTGCGCTTGGCGCGAGAATCTCGCCAGACGCCCGCCACCGCCGCGGCGCTTGCAAGTGCATCGAGGCAAGAAGTGCCGGCAAAGAGGGTTATTGATCTGTTGGCGCGCGCTTGGCTCTTTTGCGCCCTCGGCTTAGGCGGAGAGCTCGAATAACTGGCGAGTGATTTTTGCCGGGAACGCTCTCGATTCGTCGATAACACTTCAAAGCCACGCCGGAAGAACAACGCCTCGCGTTCGCGCTAAAAGGCCGTCCGATAATGGGCGCGAGCTGCGCCGAGAGCTACGTCAATTATTCGAGCCACCTCCAAGGCGACGCACTCGCGGAAAAGCGTCGCTTAGTCGCTAAAATTGATGGTCCCCCGACGTTACCACCAATAAAAACGGAGTCTTACAGCGCCGAGGCTCGCTAAGGAAGAAGAAAAAAAAAATTACCAAGCTACTCGCAATTTTCCCGTCGCGACCAAGTACCAGTGGCGCAAAAACGAGCGTGGCCCTTTAATGGACTGCGACGCTGCGCGCGCTGTAAATATTATTTTTGAGGAAATGATCGAGGGCCAGGCGTAGCATCGACTTTCGTACTATTCGAGCGTCGATCGGCTTTATGCGTTTGATTCAAGTTTACTGCCTGTCGTTTCTGTTGCCTTTTTTTGTCCTTTCCGCGTGCGCGAGATTATGGAATGTTGACTGGAGATGTCGTAAAAGAGTTTAAGCCTGTCGTCAAGCGTTATATATCACGAGAGAGATTGTTTGCTCGCGGAAATGTAGTAATAGCCGTTTTGTTCACGAGAGGATAGTTATTTTTTTTATTATTATTCGGAATGAGCGTAAACGCAACGTTATCTCGCCGTTTCGCTTTTATAATGATTGCTTGTAACGAAAATGTCGATGTTGACGTCCAGATACCCCGATTAATGCATTGTGGTGTACTAATAGACGAGCGGCGATCAATCCGACAGAAACCCGGTGGAAAAGTAGTGTCAAAAAGTTGATCGAAATAGTAGCCCTCGCCTGCCGACAGAAAAGTATCCACGCACTCAAAACGCCGCGCCTCCGTCGCCCGACAAGGCACTTGGCAAGCGTACAAAAATTGAAAAATCACCGAAAACATAAGTCGACGTCTGCGTCTCGTCTGAGAGCCGCGCGCAGGATGTCTCTCTCCCTCTCTCTCTCTCTCTCTCTTTCGCAGTGCATATAGAGAGAAGAGCCGGAAGACGCTTCGCGGAAGATGCGGAGACGAAGCCGCCATAAGCGCACTTTTTAAGCCGACTAGACGGCCTCGCGGTGCTCCCTTTTC
The DNA here is from genome assembly GCF_024137745.1 of Phymastichus coffea. NCBI lineage: Eukaryota > Metazoa > Arthropoda > Insecta > Hymenoptera > Eulophidae > Phymastichus > Phymastichus coffea. Next base: position 68,951 of record NW_026707004.1, on the reverse strand, counting down.
TTTTGTTTTTGTCTTTTCACCGAGCTCCCGATTGAACACGACTCGTGCCGCACGGACGCGGGCACAGTTCCTCGCTGGGAGGTGATTTTTCGAAGGGCTTCGGATTTCAACTATGCATTATTTACCGCATAATTCCATTCGCAGGCCTTCGATTTTTCGTGAAAAATCGTCAGCTTGACGATGTCTCAAAGCCATACAGCTTTGGCGAAACTCGGTCGCGGTAAATTCAGCCCGCCCGAAACAAATTACCCAGTTTCTCGCAGAGGTCAGTCACGACTTGTTGCACCAGATCTCTCCTAAATCGGTGTCTCGAGAGATGAGGGCGCCGAGTTAATCTCTCTTTCTCTCTACTCGCTTTTTCTAAATTTACACGATGCGAGATTATTAATGGCATGGAGTGCACGGCGCGGCTTAAGACCTTTTTTGACGCTTGATTTATATGGTCGCGTGGTGTATACACGCAGCTTGTCATGACGCGTGAATGGAAGACAATGTATGCGGGTTGGATTTTCAGTTTGCGAATGAATCAGTTGATATTTTTGTGGTGTCGTTTAAATCGGTCTTGGTCAACTTATTTTTTTTTCCTGGATGGCTTTTGATCGTGTCATTTTCGCTGATCATTTAATACTAAGAACATTTTTTTTTAAGAACGATAAGCAACGAGAGCTCGATTAGGAACTAGAAAATCATAATATCGGTGCAGTCAAACGTATAGACGCACGTTGAAAATAATCGACGTGGACATGATTTTCAGTTTTGTTACTACGAAATTGATGATATTTAAGTCCATGACGAATACTTACGTCTTCAGCAGAAAAAATTATAAGAAACCAAAACGGAAATTAAAAATGTAATTAACGAAAACCGTTGAAATCTTAGTGACGTACTTAATAAATAGAAATCGTTTAAAATTACAGTGTAGCTAGTTTTTTTACTTCTTCATTGTGTACTCGATAACAGTCGACCTCAAAGTACTCAGCGAATTTGTTGAAAAGTTACCAGCAATTGGAATTCGACTTTAAAAATTGGAGGTAAACATTTTAGCGAAGTTGTTTAGAAGTACAAATAGTGAGGATCTGCCATACAGTTAGTTATCTTCTTTTGCATCATATCTTTCAACTTAAGGTTGGAGGCGAGTTTGATAACAAGTTCTAAGGAATTTTTTTTTTTTTTTTTTTTTTTTTTTTTTTTCATTTATTAAACGGGTAAAAACCCAAATCAAAACATGACAAATAATAAGCATACAAAATAAAAAAATAAAAGAATTTAAATCCACGCGTTCGAAAAATCGTTAACTCCTCAATTTTATTATCAAGTCGTCATTGCTTTTAACGAATAAGCTTTAATTGTTTCTAAGCAGCTCTGGAAATAGTTATAGAGCACTACTACACGTGCATCAGATTCCTTTTCAATATATAGACGAAATTAACGAAGAGGCTGTTAAAGCTGTTCGAGACTTCGCCCACGGTACGAGAATGAGTATAGCCTACAGCGGCACTCACTCAAAACTCAATCAAAGCCAAACCAACGGCAGCCTTAAGCCTAAGCATACCATCCAATAATAGTCCACAGCCAGAAATTCCCGTGGTCGAAAAGTCAGTCAACGAAAGGAGCTTTCGATGCATGGCGCGCGCGCGTGTGCGTCCATAAATACGCTAAAAGCAACATCTCCCACGTATATTTCCCAGCTCCTGACACGCGTCTGACAGAAAGAGAGAAAGCAAGAGAGAGAGGACCAATTCGAAAATGGTCGTCGCGCACGCAGCGTGCAGTCTTTCGCCGAAGGATCGCGCCTCTGCAGCCGGCAGCGCAGACTACAATATTGAGGCTCGAGTGTCGGGAATAACATCCCATGGCTTCGTCGATCCAACGAGGGTATAACGGTTTTTTCAAGGGCTGGCACGTGGTCTCCCGATCGCGTACACCCGTTGCCAGAGCGCGCACGTGCGCTTTTTTTCCGTCGTAAATAATGCACTCGAGATGCGAATGGCACTCGTTAAATGCCCGGGCTGAGCTTTCCCTTCGGTCTGTCGCTGCGTACGCTGCGGATAGTTGTTGCCGCTCTTGCATCGGGATTGCGATACGAGAGCTAGTCGAATTTGCTCGGAGTCGACCAACGCCGTGGCGGACTCATTTCCTCGAAATTGAAAAACTCCGACCCGCACGTCCGGTAGCGAGAAGCAAGAGAGAGAGAGAGAGAGCAACGAACGTGATCGTTCCATTGCCGAGCAATTACCCTCCTTAGCGACACAACAGGTAAACCATAAATCAAAAATTCCGCTGAGCCTCGGAGAGCGAGTGATGCACACAAAGGCATTATTTTTTTTTTTTTGCCCTCCGCTACCCTCTTAAAAAAGTCCCCTTCTCGTCGAACGTGGGCGTAGTTGGTTCTCACGCTGCCGGGCGCGCAAGCGAGCGAACGGGGCAAAAGATGCTGTTCCGGTTTTCGTTTCCGCGCGCCGAGGGAGCCCAGCGCCCATCCTGGTCCTTTTGTAATCCGAGGCAAAGATTATGCGCGCACGCGTAATCCGAGCGGCTCAGCAGGTGGACGACCACGGAGTTTTACGTGATTTTTGCTAGGTTTTCGGCTCGTTCGTTTTCTTTTTTGCCGCAAGCAGGATGGACAGATGGGATTTTCGGTTCGGTTGGGTTCTGATGTTTTTCTTTTTTATTATTTATTTGGAGCTGCGATTGGGTGAACGTTGTGGAGTGCTAATTCATTTTGTCAGAACTTACCTCTTTCGACCGATAGGTTTTTGAACTCATATTCAATTTTTATGCTTACCTGTAACAGAAGAAAAAGATAAGATTATGAAAAATGCAGTAGCCAACAATTTCAGTATTTACATTTTTATTTGAATTTTCGTATATGCGACGTAAAATTGAAGTCGATAATTGAAATACTTGATCGTAAACTTAAGGTAATAGGACGATAGACGTCAACCACGTTCATCAAAGCACACACTCCGATAAGAAAAATAAAGGAAGAAATAAAAGCAGATCACGTTGCCTCAATAGTTGAAAATATCAATTATCGTTTAGCGCTCGACTCGTAAAAATTTCATAATTTCCCCGCATTTCCCGAAGACGAGTTATATTCGTTGGAATAGCCCTCCCCTCGTAGAGAGTCCATAAAGCAGCGAGAGAGGAAGAACAGAAACGTGTCTCTTTTATTGCAGCTCGCGATTATATTGCTTTTCGCGTCATGCAGTACCGCAAAAGAAAAGTCAGTCTTTATACCGCGCGCGGAAATGGCCGTATTTCCCCTGCGACGAGCTTTCCGCAGCTGCGAATGAATTCCAATGCTCACGCGCCGTCTGATGCCCCGCGACGACAATGTGAAATTGAGCGTTCGCGATGCGAGTGAATTCGGATCGATACTTAATTCATAGCCGGGCTTACGCGCCAAAAAGGGATCGCTTTACAAAAGGCTGCGCCTGCGCGCGGGGATCGAGGGCTTTTTTTTCTCCCCAACTGTCGGCGCGTTATAAGGAAGAGATCAGGCATTCAAAGAATCTCGAGATTTTTGAATTGGACGCTACTATGTGGGTATGTGTGTGTCTGTGGGACAATTATAAGTCGAAGACGATACTTCCGTTTTGGCGCGAGCACCGGCACGAAAACGTTCGATATATATATTTTTTTTTAAAGGGGTCGTTCGAAAGCTGAATCTAGAATCGTTTTATCCCGCTATTTAATGTTTTTTCTTCTTCTCTTACGGTCGGTAATATATTTGGCTTATTCATAAACGGCAATTATTTTACGTGAACCATGGAATTCTAATATTACGACGCTAATGAAAAAAAAAAAAAAAAAAATAATTACGTGAAAATCATACTTCAGCATTTACTACGATACACACCCATTGCATACTCATAAAGCCATTTGCTAACCTACATAATCATAAAGTCCAATTATACTCCAACTAACCATCATCTTGTCCCCTAGAAAAAAAAAGACTTTCCCAGGATACGCGCGTGCTCGCATCGCTCGCGTCTAACATCGTGCACGCCTCTCGTCGTTTCCTGGTGGCAAGCTTTAAAGATTCTCGCCAGGGTCGTCGTACGCCTAAGAAAACATCATCGACTACCGTCGCTTGACTTCTGTTACGTTTGATGAATCCGTGATTTCGCGTCGGCCTTGACAATGCGCGCGTAAATCCGATTGGCTACCAGCCAATTTCCGAGGCGTCGCGGTGCGCGTTGATTGATACTCTCCGTGTGCCGGTCGATGATTCCAACTCAACCTCGACTTTATTCGATTGATTGGCTCGTCTATTTTTTTTTTCTTAAGTAAGATATTCCCCGGCTTTTTTGCTGTACGCGTGTTTCCACGAGTTTCGAGCCTTCTGGGTTTCATGGAACGAACGTCGATGATAAAAATATAATTAGTTCGCTCGTGTTACATAATGTAAAATTCTCAAATCATAAATAAAAGTTTGATAAATAAACGAAAGACACTGAGCTCCGATGACCAACCGTTGTATCAAATTTTTTGATATATTTATCTTTAAGAATCTAGAGTGACGTTGTTGATTTTTAATTGCGTGTAATTTAAATGCCGAGGGACGATTTTCATTATCTGTTTTCATTTCGTAGCTCATTATTAAAACATTGTCTCTAATCGTAATTTTAATTTGAATTAATGAGAAAAATAACGAAGACAAATTGATAACCTTTGGAAAAATGTCCGACGATACTTATAAAACAATAAAGCCTGACACATTGCCGAAGCAAAGAAAGCCTCCCTCGCGTGGAGGAGACAAAGTAACTCGCCGTCTGTCGCCGATGAAATTGCAAGAAGGGCCCCCCGATGAGATCACCAGGCCGGAAGTGATCTTCGCATTGAATTGAGGACTTAATTCCCTTGATGCGACGCGCCAGACGAAGTGCATTGTGCTTATATGCTCCTTCGGGTTGCAATAATTAGTGCCTAGCTACTCTCTCTCTCTCTCACTGCCTCCTCTTTAATGAGCAACGCGAAAGTCCCAATGAAGTGTCACTCGGCTGCACTTAAATCGTTTTATCAACTTAGCAAGCGCTTTTAATTTTTATCTCTTCCTCTACATTGCTATCATCTACCTTCGCTCGAATCTCAGATAAAAGGCTTTTATTACCTTGAAATTAGATTAAGAGAAGGCTTCACCTAATGACAAAAGATGTCCTGCCGATGTACGCTCGATTATTTTCAGTCGATCGTAATAAAAAGAGTGATTTTCATGGCATTCGACAATTATAATATGAAAGTTTTTCACAGAGAATAATGATCTATTGATTAAATCCTATTATCAATCAAAATTAAATCTCATAAATAATGTATAAATATAAATATTATTTCCACTCTACATTTTTTCATTAACTAAAGTATATTTTCTCAAAAATATAAAAGTAAACTATTACTTACTATTGTGCTTACTCTTCTATCTTTGAGAAAACATATTTTAGTTACATTTACAAATAATATATATAAATATACACATATTAAGTAACATTTTGAAATGAAGTGAATTTGGTATAAGCTGTTTGTACATTTTCAGGTAAAAAAATTAACTAACTGTAAAACATGGTTGTTTAGTTCATGTTCTATCCAATTTTGTTATAAATACTAAGTGCAGTCAGGATTGTCGAATAGCAAAGAGGACAGGAGAATAACGTGAATAAATATTTATAAAAGTGCAAATATGATACATATAAGAATATGTGTAACCAGTATTAATAAGACATTATATGGAAATAAAGAACTTGAATTTGAACTATGAATGTTTTTTGATGAATGAAATTATAATGCAACCCAATCGTGAAGGCAAAATTTCATAAACCGCGTATAAGAAATTTAAAATATCCAAGTGATTAAATTCAATTTAAAAAACTTGACTACAAATTCCTTACACCGAATAAAGTCAAGCGATCTATTAACAAGTTGGAAGAAAATCTACTTGAATCAACACTTATAAAAATGACGAAATGCTCATGGCAATCCTCTTATTCGAGTAAATATCGCGCGAGTACGTAAGCGGATTTATGTAGTCCGAATGTCACCTCGATGCCGAATGGTCATCAGAGTTATGAAAGCTTCGTACGTTCAACCGCATTCCTGATATTCCTGAACGAACGACTCGCACACGCGATTCCGCGCGCAATGGCGCTATCTCGTGTGCTATGCTTGCAACTACGTATGTAGTGCGCGGTCAAATCGAGAGATGGCAATAGTGTGGATTTTGTTTTTTTTTTTTAATTTTGTTCTTTCTTCTTTTTCGTTTCTCGCGAAATGCAAGTTGATTCGGATATTCTTTAAAAGCTGCTTCGTAGCACACATTCGAAACGTGTCGTTCACATCTTCGCAAAACTCCGAGTAAATATATATGGATTAAAAGAAGAAAATGTTGTTCTGGCCTGTAATTTTCAACAAAGTTAAAATTGTGTGAAACTTAATAATTTAATGAAGAAAGTGACGTTTGTATTTCTTCTTTATGTAATTCCTGAAAAAAACGTGGCGATAAAACGATCGATATGCTTCTTTCACCTTCCTTCCAAAAGTTCTACAAATCCACGCGAGCTAGAACAGATAGTACGCGGCTTTCTCCAGGAAAGCAACCTCCAAAAAGGGAATCTATTATTTACGTTGCTCTCTCGCAGCGAGCCGTCGTTTTAATGAAAGCTCAACATAATCGATCCCATCCTCCCTTTTTCAAGCGTATTTTTCTGCTTGGTTTTATTTTCACGTCTTTTGTCGCTTCGTTTTAATTACACTTTTCGACTGACAATCTTTAACTCTCGGCTTTGTATTCGTAAAAAGAAAGGTGCCCTACCCATGCCTCATCGAACCACCAAGCAGTTTTCGATCTTCCAATATTTTCGTTCTATTATGGCCCTCCAGCCAAAGCCAATACGTTCGGGCTTCGATTTCGCCTCTCTTGCTTGCAAGTCTGCCGAAGTTAAAGTCATGCCTTCAAATAATTCCTCGTTATAATTATAAAACTTTTTTCCTTGAAACTCGCAAGCTCCAAGGACATATTCTTTTTCAGTTGAATTATCCTCAACCAACAAAAATAAATAAATAAAAGGAAGAAAGACAAGGCGTGAAGTCATGACAAAGAGCTCAAAGACCCTAATGAGTTTAATCTTGCGAATACTGCGCTTACGTTCGGAAGATGATGTTCGTTAGGACGGTCCTTAGAGAAACGCAGTTGACGAGCTCCACGAATTAATGCACATTTATGTACGTGTATGCGTGAGCGCGTGCTTTCATTCCAGTATGCTCTCTTTTTCTCACGACATTGTTGTCGGTCGTTAACAAACCGCGTTTAGCAAACTTCGTCCGTGTCATTAACGAACTGTTTTCAGAGTGTGAAACATCTCGCGCGCGGAGATCGAAATATTTTTCCGATCGGTTCGCCGACGAGGAGGAGAAAAAAAAATGACGCGACACACGTCGAGTAATGCGCGACGCTCGTTCTCACGGCCTAATGCAATTAACGAATTCGCGACGCGCATCGCGCGATCAAACGCTTGATTAAAAAACCTTTCACCGATGCAGTTGGAAATTCGGACCGGGGCGGCAGAAACAAGTCCATATATCATTTGCACGAGTCATTGATTTAGATTATTCGCCGATTTAATTTCGAACGTTACAGCGTCAATTAACTGCTCGTACGCGCGCGCGCACTGCAGAGTAAAACAATGCATCGCCGCTATTGTTGTTGTTGTTGTTGTTGTTGTTGTTGTTGTTGTTGTTGTTGTTGTTGAATGTATAGACGAATATTCGCTTGTCTGATTTAAATCCTTTTCAATCCGATTGTTGTCCATACCACTCACGGGGAATTATTCGGATATTCCATTTCGATAGTCTGCGCAACTGCGCCACGTGTCCGTGGATTTGCTGCCTTTATCAATCATTTTTTTCATCGTCTCTTTCGGCTTTCATTTGTTTTAAATCAGCGAATTTAAGCCATCCGATAGTTTTAGCCTGCTCGGATTTGTCGAGAATTCGGCGACGCCGCGAGATTCGCCTGATACGGCCGTGCATGTGAATTGATCCGGGAATGAGAACGTGCGAAGAAATACACTTGAATTGACGCCGAAAGTGCGAGCGAACGTGAAATGGCATTGAAAGGTGTGAGAAGGCCATTGCCAAGACGGATTTATGATCAATCATCTTTATATTTGGTCGATGCTCCGTTCGGGAAGCACCTTTCATTAAAACTTTCAGATAAGGACGAAACGAGTCAGTCCCGAAATTATCATCAATCCCATGAGAAGTATAGACCTCCTGAAAATCTAAATTTCTAGGTGAAAACAATAATTATCATACTGATTCGTTAATTAAGCTCGTTAGAGAAATTTAGCCGTGGGTACGTAGCCTTTGGCGTCGCTATAGCGCACGTGAATGTGACCCGTTTCCTTGAGGTCGTCGCCAGCGCCACTGCGAATTACAAACCGCTAATGAATAAATGCATTGAACGTGAGGGGGTGCCAAGTCGTCGACTTTTAATTACCACGATTGACTTGTTAAAACTTTACCCTCGGCGTGGTTACGCTCCTTACATTTCTGCTTAGGCGGTGCCCAAGTTTCGCGCCACGGGCTCGCTGTGACAGCCGCGAGTTTTGCCTACATAATCGTGACTCGGAGAGTTAACTTTGACGATCGACGAATAAAAAGGATATCTTTCGAAAAACCTTCATTAAAGGGTGCTCGCGGCGCCAAGGTATTCCAATTAACCGTGACGATTATCGACGCTTTTCCTCTCCCTCTCTCCTACGAGGGAGGAGCGATCGAAGGCATGAAATTTCCTCCTTTTCCTTGATTCCGCGTCCCATCGCGCTAGGGAAAAGGAGCTAACTCTCCGGGTCTATCCACTTGACACGATTACTCGTCAAAGGCTCCGCTCCTTTTCCAGCAGCTAATGGATCTCCCCGAGCGCGAGATAAGCTCGGGGAAGACGGGAGAAAAAAGAATTAAGGACTTGCGTTTAGGGTGGGGGGCAAGCAGCTTGCGCAAGCTTAGATAAACGGATTTCCACCGCTACTTCGGCTTGTCATCGCGCTGTTGTTGGCCCGCAGTAATTACGCCGTCGTTGATTTTCTCGCTGACAAAGGCCAAATAAATAACTCGGAGCTTAAAAGTTGTCGTTGGATTTAACGAGTAGACTTCTCATCTGGATTCCGGTAGGCGACAAGGTAGACGAAATATTCAAATTCTACATTGTCATATAGGAGAGCACAAGGCAAACTTATTGCACCGAGCGTTCCGTTCATCCGATCCACTCCAAATTTACAACTGTTGCGTTATTGTCCAAGTGCCGTTGGCAAGGTAATATCTCATCTCGGTCGCGAAATAGTTAACGTCGTATTATCCGACAGCTTAGCTTACACCCACCGACTCTCGTATTTCCCCCCAGGAAATCTATTCGAAAGTTATAGAACGAGAAAGGAAAGCCATCGAGAAGGATCTCTTCAATTCGAAAAAGAAAACGTCGACGTTGTATAACCTTCATTAAAGGCAAAGGGACAGCCAGCCGCGCGGACGATCGACGTCCGAAGAGCCATTAGATTTCCACGTACCGTGTGGCCAAACTGACCAAAGTGCCGCTCAAGCATTTCGGTATCCCTTTCCTCTACGTAAACCTTCCCCGAATAGTTTGACTTCTCTCCCCCTCCCCCCTATTTCTCTCTCGCGAAAACTCGGACGGCTATCTTATACCTTGGATTACTTGGGACGTCTTTTCAAGGCGAGATACTCTGGCGTGACGTGATATTTTTTTATTCTTGTCGCGTAAACTTTTGATAACGAGACTTTGAGTGTTTCGTGAGAAAAGCTGGCTCGATGCTGAAAGAGAAGTTTACTTTGAAAGGCTAATTGAAAAGTGAACAACATCGAAATTGGGTCACCGCGCTCTCCAATCAGTGGCAACGAAATTCCAATATCAATCACCGATTAAACTACATGTACAAAATCAAATTGGCGGCGCGGCTGAATTTAATAAAAAAAAATCTGCTCGAAAGACGCGCATCGATTTTCCCGGTAAATCTCTCGAGGATCCAGCCACGCGCGAAAGTCAATATATATTTGTAGATTCGAAAAATCGAGTCGTTCCGATGAATAATCCGCAGCCCGAAAACCGCAGGCGCGGAATTAATTGTAAGCGAGCTGGTGGCGTCGGAAGTGGGCAAAGGTGGCATGCACGTGCGCCAGCGTATAATGAAATTCCAGTTTGACGGATCGTGAGGCGAGGGTTTCGCGTTCGTATTTTGGCTTTGACGTCTTACAATAAAGTGAGCGGCGGCGGCGACGGTGGCGGCGGCACGTTTAAAATGCATTCTGTTCTCTCGCTCGCCGGCTATGCAAAGTGCGCGACCTACTTACCGATCGCACCTCCACGCAACGGAGGCTACTACGAATTGGCGCAGTTTGCTTTGCGCGGGCTATCACCGGCGTGCGCCGAGTCGCCCTTTCGTCGACGCGCGAGCGCGCGAACGAGACGAGATACCACGGGGAAACCAGTGCGCTCGAGGATGTTCTTCGAAAGCCGCACAAAACCGGTTACGCAGCGTGCGTCTCGCGGGAAACTTGCGCTCGAGAGGGAAACGGATTGGCTATGGCCTGTTTTGAGGAACAAAAGAGGAACAGGGAGAAAAGTCGTTTTATATCGCAAAACAAAAGGCGCGGACGAACATAGGCGGTCCATAAGAAATTTACGCGAGAAACCCATAAGCGCGCGTGCAAAAGTTGTGCCGCGTGTGCCAGACGTATTGTGCGAACCGGGAGAGAACAAAACGCTCCGCGAGCGCGAGTTTGAGAAAGTACGGCGCCGTTAGCTGCTGCCGCGGAGAAGTTGCACGCGCTCGCGGAGAAGCGTGGGGGGGGGGGGTGTCTTGGCTTTTTATTGATTTTAATGGATTCTGATGGAGAGCTGCTGCGAACTTTCGTGTTTTATATCTTTTTAGCTGGTAATTTCCGACCATTACTTTCTGCCAGATGGTTATTTGACTACTGCGAGCTTTCGACATTAGCCGTAATAGATCTTTCCCAGCTTTTGTCGTGCTCGTAGAATAATCCCGAAACGCTCACATCAGCACGACGAAATGCCAACGTCTTTTCGTGCGAGAATGTGCCGAGCATCTTGGAAAAAAATGAGTGGGAAAAAGCAAGGGAAATCCCGCAGATATGAGTAATATCCAGCAGCAACACAGAACCCCCGTCATTTTTCATCGTTGACGACAACGACAGCGAGGACTCGATACACATCGATTTCTCGACTTTTTCGCGCAGCCCGTCGAATTTTGGCTGCGCCAGCAGCAGTAGCGAGCCTATAACAAGACTTCGCGCGAACGAAACTTTAGCTTGCAACAACTATCGTCTTAAATCTTGGGAGAGCCGCGCGGCAAGTTCCGAGTTTTCATTATGAGAGAACTTGCGGCGCTCGCGCTCTCGGCTCTTATCTGCCAGGCAGGCTTTTATCCTCCTCTTCTTGCGCCGCTTGATTTATCTATTTCCTAAATTGGTTTTGATACTATTGTTGTGCGTTTCGACCAGTGTGGATTTCGCGCGATATACTTATACTTAGCTGTAGTTGCTATCTCATTCGATGCTGTATAAACATTATATTTGTTGGTAGGCTGTCAAGAACGACTTGGACTTTTTATTTATGAAATTATGAAGTCAGTCTTCAGTGACTTGTTTATCACCTTGAGTTTAATCATAGAAAAGAACTTTCCAAATGAAATTTAATTTGATATTGTCATAGAAAATCAAAAGAAATCAACCGATCAGTGCACATTTGCAATAGCATCGTAAATTTTTCATGAGTTCAATTCTAAAATTATTCAAGTGCATTTGCCACAACTTTATTTACGAACTTCTTCGTACTCGTCGCTTTCATCGCGCACAAGCTTGAATTGTCTGCTTACTTAATGGACTTTAGATGCTGTTATTTTGCCGATATCACGCTAAATATTTCAGATACTTAATGAGCCACAAAAACCAATCGATGTTGTCTCAGCGCGGCATTACGTAGATCGCCAAAACACCTTGCTTAAGTCTGTCATAAACGTAGAAACAGCTGTGTGCAAATCGTACGGGCGTAAGTGTGTCGCGTCATATCTCGCGCCGATATCACTTTAATTGCGTCTTCGTCAATCAAGCAAAACGTTACGAGACTGAATCACTCTCTTTCTCTCACTCCCTCCCCCGGCCGTATCTTTGATAAATGGTCAGCTCTTTGATGCGTTTGCGCGCGGGGATGAAAGAGAAGGAAAAAAGGAACGAAGCGAAAAATTCATCGCCGTGCGAGCCCGCCATTGTGACCAGCAGGGCAGGGCTATTTCACGGGGCACTACACGCCTGACGCGGCGCTCTCTCTTATCCGTGACTAGGACGCTTTTCGAGCTCACCCCCCTTCGACCCCTCCACCCTACCAATACTGCCGAGTTTGCAGTTTTTTCCTTGATGGCTCGTTTTACGCTCTCGCCTGCGCGACGACCCGAATTTTTCAGTGCTTCTCTCATGGGCCATTCGTGTGCTCCGACGAGATGGGCTTCGCTCCTTCGCGGACGCGCTCGGAGCGGAAAATATCCGGCGCTGCGATAATTGCCGCCGGCAGATCGCCCAGCCAGCCAGCGAAATCGATCGGCGATCGCGAAGGGTTCGCGCGAGGGGGCCAGCCCCGACGGGCCCGAGGCCTTCGGTCGCTTCGACGCCGCGTTAATTGGCAAATGCACCGCGCGCGAACAGCAGCGGAAACACCCCACGGGCACTGCGACAGCCTCTCCTTCGACGCTGCGGGCTTTTACGCGGATTCAGATCGTTTCGCAGCCGAAATTCATGGTCCACTCGGCGCTTCTCGAATCACTCCCGCGAGCGGCTAACTTTGCATAACCAGCCGCCGAATAGATAAAATATCGCTGCCGCGAATCGGCAAAAGTCTCGCGACCATTCGATCGTCCGCGCTCGCTTGGCGTTAATCATTCAGTCCCGCTTTGATGATAATCATCCCTCGAGCGCGTTGCGCAACGGTTGGTCGCTCGTGAAAACCGTCATGCGTGACGCACGACAAAAGGAGTTCCACATTTTCGTGGAAAAGCGCTCGGCACGTGGGTTCCGAGTGTCGACACACTTGTGCCAACATCACGAGCGCCCGGGGGAAAATCGCATAAAGTTTAGAACGTTTCACGCGGCCACGCGGTTAGTCAGAATGCGTGCGTCGCTCGTGCTCGTTATCGCCTCGTTGTTCCATCGGCGCGAGTCTCTGGCACGCGGTGAGAGTCAGAGAGTCACTTGCTCCGATATCGGACATAACCCTGCCGGTTGGTTAGCCAAACATTTCAGCTCGGACACTACGAAAGCTTTCGACCTCAAGTTCTACATCTCGACAAATTGGAAGAAGGAACCAGTGCAAATTGACACCAACGACTGGTCTCAGCTGGCGTCCAGTGGCTTCGATACGTCGTCGAAAACGTTTATTATTATTCACGGGTACTTCTCTGGAGGACAACAGCCATGGGTTTTGGAGCTAAAAAATGTACTTCTCGACAGGGTGAGTATGCTCGTAATTGAAGGTCGCGACTACTGATTTACGTTTCGTATACCTCCCAAACGTAAAATTCGACAGATGCCAGCCGATGACGTTTGTTGCTCATAAAAAAGTTTCCTCATTCATACCAAAATATTTACTTTTGAAAATTCATCACTCGTTTCAGACATATGGCAATGTAATTATGGTAGACTGGAGTGGCGGAAGCAACAAGAAGAATTATGTCAACGCTGCTAAAAATACAATTGTCACTTCCAATCATATATTAAAGTAAGTCACGTCCTCACTACAAAAAAAATTTATTGCAACACGAAGATATACTAAACACATTATTCAGGCTAATAGCAAAAATACTACTAGCTTTTTACAGAGACTGCAGTGTCAAATTCAATATCTGAAGAGGTCACCGGGCAAGATGCTCTTCAATCATTTGCACTTGATTGGACATAGTCTAGGCGCACATGTGTGTGGGCAAACAGGTCATTTACTGAAGAACGATAATTTTTGGAAGGTGGATAGAATCACAGGCTTGGATCCGGCCAAACCATGTTTCACTAATGTTGAAATAAATTTGCGAATCGATAAGGAAAATGCAGATTTCGTTGATATTATTCATACGCAGATTGGACGTGGATTTACCCATGCTCTGGGCTTGAATGACGCTGTGGGTAAGCGTTACTTCAGCACAATATTTTGTCGGGAAGTTGAAAACATAATTGCCGGTATTTTACAGGACACATTGATTTTTATATGAATGGTGGTTACCTGCAGCCTGAATGTCAAGGTAAATGTTACTATGAAGCGTTATTTAACTTTCTCAATTCACCTGGTCATTGATTTCAGGTAAAACTTTTGGTTATAATGAGATGATATGCAGCCACAGACTCGCAACCAAATATTTCATCGAATCGGTACGCTACGGGGAAAATTGCACGTTCCCAGCTCAGCGATGGGATGGCACCTATACGGACGCCCAAGTCCTCATTAGTTTTTTTAAAAAAGGATGGGACTGCAACTCATGTCCGAAATTAGGACTAGATGCTGTGAATAGCTCGATACAAGGAGTTTTTTTGGTACTGACCGGCACGCATCAACCTTATTGCAGTAAGAACGACTTTTTGTAAAAATAGTATTGCGATATTGAATTAGTTTATGACCTCTCGTATCATTGTCTTTAGGATTTAATGCTGACATAGATCTTCAAAATATAATACCTGGTATTACGGTAAGTCCGTTTTTTTTAGTATTTCCCTGTTAGGTTTTGACAATATGTTCAATGCACTTTGCAAATTATTTTTCAGAAATTAAGAGAATGCAGATCCATCTTCGATTGTAAAAAAAATGTAAAACTATCATACTTACCCAGCGTGTTTCCATTGTAAATATTACAGACATAACAACCAATGGAGTAAATGTGTTCCTAAATAAATTAATTATAACCACATGGAAAAAAATTGTATTCGGTCTACACTCGTTAGTAAAACTATCAGCACTTTTATCGAGCGTGTGAAATCCTCGGAAAAGCGTGAATATTACATCTATATACAATGCAACTCGCAGAAGCGTTAAGGTATATATTATATAGAGAAGGTAAAACTTGCAGAACGGAATAATGGGATTCCCGAGAGCGCATAATCCTTCGGATACATCTAAGCTGCAAATTAATTTTCAGTTCAGTATGTAGCTTCCCCCTTGCCTTAGTTGTCATCGTGCTACGCGTGGTGCTTTTTGGCTTGACGAGCTTTGAGCTCGCGAGCACACGCACATGCACATACGGCTTAATTGGTCGATCTTGAAAGTTTTCGTGTATACACACACACACGCGCGCGCGCGCTAGCTTGCCAAAGTTTAAATGGCTCGGCGGAATGTGTTGAGTGGCAAAAGTGAATGAAATTGTATCGGCAAGTTGAATAAGTTACGAGTTGCAGTTTCGTGAAAAAGTCTAATATCGCGTACGACATATCGCGTGAAATGTACGTATTGTAAGCCAAGCGCGATTCTCAGCCAATTAGCTCGGATTAATAAGTTAATTTTTCAAGTAAATTCAGTTGAAACGCGTAGCCAGGAGGAATTTCTGCCGTTGAGGAGAGCGAACTTTCGGAGAAAATGCATCTCTCTCTCAAGAACTATACTTCGGGGGAAACTCTCTCTCTCTCCCTCTTCCTCTTGGATGAAACTGCTATTTCGAAAGGAGTAAGGGAAATGTTTAACAACAAGTTGCACTGAGTGAGTCCGTGCGTTGTCCATGGAAACTGTAGCCCGTTTGGGCCATTTCCCAAATACTTAATTCGGAAGTTTCAAGTTTATGAGCGTCCCCCCGGTTCCTTGCCGCTAAGCTGCGCCGACACAAAGACTATCATTGCGATTATGTACACGCCCTTGAGCTTTCTACGTTTCGTTGACTGCGTTAGTCATTGCTCTGACATTGCCAAGACTCGCGCGTTACCGTTTTAGTAGGCAGCCTTTTTTTTACCCAGGGAAGCTGTGAGTAAACCCCGAAATTGTCTCGAGCACGGGCGATAAAGCCGTGAAATTCAGAGAAAGGATCTGCACGAAAAGCTCCTTTAAATTTGTCGTCGGTGTGCACACACATGCGCTCCCGTGGGGATCTCTCATTCTCTCTCCGCCGTATTTTCGCTTGCTTACGCCCGACAAACCGAATCGCCGAGTAGCCTTAGAATCGATCCATTTTCCGCGCTACCGAGGACTAACTCTCTTGTGGTGTCGCCTCGGATAGAATGAGCTATCGCCGTTGCCGGCTTGAGTTATTTCTACGAGAGATCCGCAATGGTTCCGTCGGACTTTGACTATTCGTTGCGCTCGACTCTCGTTGTTGGAAGCCGTGACGATAGCCAAAATTTATGACAAAAGGCAACCGCTTTCGTCGATTTTGATTTTTCACGCGCGTCTACGTTTCACGACTGCGCAAATATCGTGAAAATCCCCGGGCGATTCGAACAATAAACGCGAAAAGGAAAAAAAAGCACCAAAGTCAGCCGTACGAGAACCGTGCGTGAGTCATGTCCGGTAGCAGGTAGGAAGTCATTGTAAATCACACGGCTGCTGCGATGAGTTACAAGCGGATCCCGCCTACTCCCAGCTTTCTCTATATTGCTCTCTGTGCGGCATTGTGCGCGGGTTTCGACCCTCTTGCCGCTGCAGCGGCTCTCCACTTGTTTTATTGAGCTGCCCTAATCACTCGCTCATTGTGTTTTGCCAGCGCTGAATTTACATGTCGAGAGGGCTGCCGTGACGAGTTTATAACAGTAGGGCTTTTTGTCGTTATGCCAGATATATAGTTGGGAATGCACACGGTTTCATACTTGCCGGAGCTTCGCGAGATTCAACCACTCTGATGCGAGCGCGGTTCAAACGGCAGATCAACTTCTTTGCTGGCACTTAAAACTCAGGTTTCATTTCAGACACTAATGTCAACCATTATTTTCAATATCGCGACAAATAAATTGACTGTCCAGCACGATAATGAAAACAAATAAATCAAGGCTAATCTAGCCGAAAACGGCGAACTCTTCATCAGTTTTTTTTTTTTCTTTTTTTTTTCTTCAGATGAGAAAGTTCATCTCTCCGACAGGTGCGCGAGATGTACGATCACGCGAAACTTGAGTTTTATTTTCTTTCCAGTAGAGCGCCATTAGACGTGCGTATCTATATATTTTCTTTCAACGCGAAGCTAAAGATCCTTGGCCAAGGGTTCTCGCGGATTTACGGTCTCGCACATCCCCCGGATTTCTCGCGCGGTGGCCAAAGCGAGAGACGTGAGATTTTACTCGATTTATAGCTTCCACACGCCCGTTGCCGCTTGTTTCTGCTGGTGTACCCGTTTGTTGCTTACTTTGCTTGGCTCACGCGCTAATGTTTATCGGAATCGCGAGTTCCTCGAGAGGAAGGAATTGGGATTTCCACCGGTTTTTTTTTTGGTTCTTCTCTCGTTTGCTCGATCGCTCGATAATCGTTCGGTCGAACATGTCGTCGATTGGTTTATAGCTTCGAATGTAACGTCACTCGTCAGAAAAACAGAAAGAAAGAGTTGTAGGACTTTTATATGTAACAGTTCGGAGTTCGGTTGATATTAACTATTGCGACATATGTATGTTAAGTCCTCTGTTTAATATTGTAACCGCCAGGCCAACGCTTTAAGAATTATATTTTTAGAAGTATCTCGTGCACGAAACTTTGATTTTTCAGCAAATATAATGGCGCAATTTTGTACTGCACGAAAAAATGCTGAGAAGGAAAGAAGATCGAACGATCAAACAAACCTTTCAGAACAGCAGCTCTCAACAAAAGAAATCTTGGTATCTGCGCAAGCTTAGGATTCCAGCAATAATCACGCGGAATTTTCAGCGTGACGAAACGTAGCATTGCTACCTGGACAAAGAAGAAAGCTCGGTAATGGAATTAGAGGATAACGAGGGCACTTTTCTCGATTAGACGCTCGTGTAGGGGCTGGTGGTAAGACCCTTTCTCGGTCTCTCTCTCTCTCTCTCTCTCTCTCTATGAACATGCAAGCTTATGTTAATTTCGCCTTGCCTTGACGTCTTTCTCAGCAGGTGCACTCTCTTATTTTACATCGCGCGATACCTTCGAAAGGATTCGCCAAAGTTACGTTGTCGCTAAGGTTGAGATCCGAGCTGGATGATTTTGTTATAAAAATAATTGAGTTGACAGCTGAAAAGTAGAATGCCCGCTTCCGCTCCTCTCGGATTTCATTCGCAACGCGGCAAAGCTTTTCAAGATAATGCCACTTGTAGGTAAAGTAACGATAGCAATGATAATAACCGTGAGGATATACTTCTTTAATGAATCTCAATGGGATAAAGAGCGCGAGGCTCTGCATAAAAAGATCTGGCAAAGTAGACACCGGCGTGCACGGATAAAAATGGTAATTACGATATAAAATCATCCCTCTCTTGCTTTTCCTCCGAACGAGGAGAATAAATGTGTACCGAGCTCGGGGAGACGAAAAAGAGAAAAGGCCGACAGTAACGCCAACGGAGGCGGAAGCAGAGTCACTAGCGAGTTATGAGCCTTTCGGTTGTGGCTTAAGAGACGCCTCCGTAAATGGAGATCAGCTTGGAATTTGTAAATAAAACTAAGCGAGGCCGTATACTCCCGCCCCTCCCCCGCCCCCATTTCTTTCCTTTAAAGCGACAGCTCAACCGAACGAGATTCAATTGTCTATTAGATTGTTTCAAGCTTCGCGAAAATGTATCGCTGACAATTAAAGGCCGCTCCTCCGCGCTCGCTCTCCTTGCATAAATTAGCGCAGTGGGGGAGAATGCGATTTATGCCAGAGCTGGCGCGCAGCGTGTCGCGTCTTCAATAATGAAAAGGTTTATCACGCGAGCGAAAGAGAGACGACGACGACGTCGACGAGCAAATAATTGACGATGAAATAAGCTTGCGAAATGCGAGGTTAGGAAATTTCATTTCGAGTGATGGGTCTTTGAATGAAAAATTCAAGTTTATCTTTGAGTAAAGAAGGAAAATGATAAAACGAAGGTTGCAGTAGTGCAAAGATAAAAAACTAAATTTATTCGTAAATCAACTAGATACCGAGTGATTTCGGGATTTTATTGGTAATCATCTCAAAAGGTTCTTAACGAATACGACTACAGCTTATTATTATCTAAATTCCATAAGTCTGCTTACGTTCAGACCAATCTCACTCACAAATTATAAAACTTACTATTATATTTCATTTATTTCTTTGAATGTTAAGTTGAAGATTGGAACGGATTGCAGAAAACAGTATTTCAATTTATAATTTATAAACAGTTTAAAACTGAATGAGAAAAATTGATTCTTCGAAAAATATCGGAAGCTACATATCCTGTATCGGCTTACCACATCCTAAATAATTTCAAATAAATTACTTACTTATCAATATATTTCTCTTCTTATATTTTACTCGCATCACAAACTGCAACTGAAATGACGTAGGAAAAAGTTAAAAGTGCAATACCTTTTATAAAAGTTAACAGAAACTGTGGAATACGTTCTTTGACATCAAACAGCGCGATATCGCGATAAGCAAAGCGAAACTGAAAATTGAGAAAATGAAGAAAATTGAGTACTTCAAAAGTCTCCTCAGATACTTAGCTTGATGTCTTCTCTACTAGTCGGTCTGTCAAATTGTTATCGATTTCTCGAACGCTTTGCGTCGACTCAGTCTTAAAATTATTCGTAAGAATTATACGTGTACAAGATAGATGGTACGCCTCATGAAATTTCTATTGAGAAAAGTTCTAGAACTGTTTGATTCTCTTAACGTTGAATAAAGACAAAGTACGTCTAGCCAGTCGAACGACGCTAGCCTTTTTTTTTGATGATTCTTAAAGTAATAGACAAAAAAGTGTAAAAGTAGCTAACACAATTTTATGGCTCGCCAAAATAACCAGATAGGAGTTATCTATTTGTGAAGTTCAAATAAAACATGTGAGATGTGCAAGTTCTTCCTGGAACTTGATATCGAGAAGTAAATTCCAATAATTGAAAGACTTTTGTTATTGTTAGTTGTTTCAAAGTAACGTGTCAATTGCATATGTGTTATTTGAATTTCAATAATAAATAGACTTATCAGATTGATCCAAGAAGTAGCTGAATTATAAAGCAGATTGAAAACGTCAGCATTGAACGCGCAAAAAGGTAAAGCAAATACGGGGGCCTTATAATGCTTTTAATATCCAAAAATGACAATTTAGAAGACGGCCGTACGTCTCGCTGAATAATTCATTATAGTTCTAACATTTACTATTTTCCATTGCCAGTAATAGTGTGCCTGCGGGCCACTTTATGAGTACATCGCATGAATTATTGCTCGCAGCGATTCAACATCAAGACAAACGGTCCTCATAAATTTTCAGTATCAAATCCGCCCAACGTTTATGACTGGTGTATTATTAATTTTTGCCCCGTTGTCTCGCGCCGGATAAGCGAAAATGTATGTTATTGAAGCTTCGCTGATGAATCGTTCGCAGAAATTCAAAATGATTAACGCGCATCTGCAATTTGGCGGCGTGAAAAGCTTGGAAAAAACTTGGGAAGGGGTAGCAAGATGGGGCTTAGCAACGATCCGGATACGTCGCTTTATGGAGCCAAGACTTGACTGCCGTTTAATGAAACTTCGCCTCGTCCCGCTGAGAAATGTCATCCTTATCTCTTCGAACTCGCGCCCGCTCCGCGTTTTATCCCCGCGACTCAGTTTTGCGCTTTCTCGCGGGCTTCGACTTGTTTCTTGCTGTCCCATGGAAATTCACAGGTATACCACACTCCCGCGCAATACTAATTGTCCTCGGGAAAATGCAGCGCACGCCTCCCTGTATCATGACCAAATTTACACATGTAAGGCGGAGATAAAAGCGGCGACTGCGTTTTCAATTCACGAAAGTACCTGCACAACACGAGATAAATCTCAAGTCGTTCATCTCTGCTTGAAAAATTGTTTAAACGAGACCTAACGCAACAATAAAAAAAAAACAGGCATTCAATTCGAGAATCTCGACATTTGCGCGACCTTCATCTTTCGTAGCCCACCGCCTCGTCGCGTCGTCGGCGAGAGTTGAATAAAATATATGGACGTCAGTGAGGAAAGTGGCTTCTGCTATATAACCGTCGCGTCTCACGTTGACTTGTACCACTGGCTGCTGCTTCTGCCGCGGACGAGATAATGCTATTGCATGCTTTCGCGAGCCGCGCGCTACGTTCCCGTTGACATTCTTCCGCAAATAACGGAAAAAAACGAAATCCGCGTTATTTTTTGGATCTCTGCGTGCAGACGTAATTTTCCGTTCGTCTTTTTTTTCGGCGCCAAGGGTTCTCGAGTGAAAGCATTTGCCGAATTTCACGGGAAAACCCCGAGCGATGATATTTTGACTATTTTGAAAATGGAAGCTGCAGCTACGATATTCGTAATAACGTTTGTTCCCGAAGGCAGGGAAAGAGAGACTTTACATTGAGTTATTTGAGCAGTAGAAGAGGAGAGTCTTGCCGCGCCGAAAATCCGATAACCTGCACGACACGCGTGCACGTACGCTCGCCGACATTTCCTATCTCTCTCTCCTCGCTCGAGTCTCAGTTGCTATGCCATCTTTGTTTGAATAGCAACGTCTGCGGTTCTGCTCTCGTGTTTTCTAAATTAGATAATGGATGATTGACAGGTTCGCATTGCTTCGGTTACAAGATTTTCACCGATTTATTTTTCGTTGCAATAATGGATCATTGCATTCACAGACGGAAAGATATTAATGCCATGGACGACAGATTGAAATTGCCGATGACGAATTAATATGTTCGATTACTTTTGAATGCTACTTTACATCGTGCATAACCTTAATTATTTATTTAGTCATTAAGTGACTCTGAAGAAAGCGAAAAATACGGAAGTTTTTTGAATTATCAAAGAAAGCATCGCCCATCATCAATCCACTTTCTACTGGGAAATTATCAGCAGCTATAAATCCAAGTGCACGACAGATGCACTATACCCAACGAGACGCACTTCATCGATAGCATAAGACAGACTCTTGTGTAAGAACATCTAATATCCGCACGTGTCAAAGCCAAGAGAGTTCGTTCCGCCATACGCTTTCCAAAAATAACCAAAAGTAAACGCAAGAAACTCGTCTAATTTTCTCTATACAAGGAAAAAGAAGCGAAGGAAGATAGAGGAAGGGGAGCAGGTTTTATTCGTTGAAAGTGCAGAGCAGCATCCTCGATTCGCCGCAACGACGACGGCGACGAGGAGAAGCAGAAAGCAAGTACGCCATGGAATATTCAAGAGGTTATACGCGAGGCGCTTGAAGACTCCGGGCCCCTCCATACTTGATAGCAAGAGAATCTCGAGCGACGACGAGTAGTGCACTAATTGCGTAACTACGTGGAAAGCCCTTGCTCGCACTCGCGCGAGATACTTGCTCGCGCGCACACGTACACATTGGCTTTCCTTTTTTCCGAGCGCTTTGACCTGTAATCTCTGACGAAAGCCCGCTTTGTTCGCGCGCTGTGACCGGCAGCCAACTTTCCTTTTTGTTTTCGTTGGTTCTTTCGAAGGAATGAGAACAACACTTGGTAATTTACTTCAAGCAACACGCTAACGATCAATTCGCATCAAAAGAATTTCTTACTATTCGGCGCTTCGGAACACCGTCTTCACAGCACGCTCGAGCGAACATTCCAGCGTACCTTCGAGATAGCGCAT
The DNA here is from genome assembly GCF_024137745.1 of Phymastichus coffea. Classification (NCBI taxonomy): domain Eukaryota; kingdom Metazoa; phylum Arthropoda; class Insecta; order Hymenoptera; family Eulophidae; genus Phymastichus; species Phymastichus coffea. The sequence continues at coordinate 46,203 of NW_026707004.1, read as the reverse complement.
TTTCATGTTCGAACGATAATTTACCGTTAACCGTCCCCTGAAGTCGATCGCTAGAGCTGTCACCCGCGAACCGAGTATTTGTTCGATAAATCAATTCGCAGCTCTCGGAAATGAAACCGCGTCGTCTTATCGCAATATGCGCAATCTGCGTTAATTACACCGACACACTTGTTGATTGGGGTTTCCGCGTATCTCGTCCCGTATACACCGTACACGTAACGTGTGCGTGTACATGTAAGATGTTACACGGATAGCGCGCCGATTTTACTTGAGGTGCTATTCGAAGAATACAAAGAACATTTTCTGATTACTCCATTGTTATACATCAAATTGACATACGAATTGTTTGAGCTTCCCGTGAACCCTTTTCGAAGTTCGATTCAAGTGAATGCAAACAATTCAATGCAAATTAAGCGAACGATATTTTCAAAATGCATTTTTACGTATAAATACACCGTTATTTAATTTGCGTCCGCTCAAGGTTAAATTTAGCGTTTATTCATAGGCACGTAAAATCGGGAAATCAGACACGGAAATTTCAGTGTTCGCTAAATATTGGATAATCCATTAATTTACTTTCGAGCAATATTTATTTCCACGTGTCAACTCGAATAGCGAATAAGTTATTTGCTCGACGTTAAAAGTTCCAAGCACGAAAAAAGTGAATAGAACGAATCGTGAGCCACTGGCTCGCCCAGTACCGTATACAGGTAAATATCAGTTAGCCCGACTCGGCGCCCGGTTTGCCGCCGGAATGCCTGATATTCCAATCGCAAATTCTCCGCTACGCACAGAACGGCGGCATTCGATCGACGCGCTCATACGCTCAACTTCTCGAATCTCGGCAATGCCTTTGTTAAAGTGAACGCGTCTCGCGTCTCAGGCCCGCGCGGAAATGAAGGATCGTTGACGATATTCGCATCGCCAAAGGATTAAACCTCTGCGTCGCCTCGCGCGCCGATATGAGTTTTTCCGCTATGATGCCTTCTTTGTCGGGGCCGTTCGTCCGAATGCGCACGGCACCCAATCGACGAGCGAGCGCTCGGTCCTCACGATTGTCCTCGCCCGGCGACTGCCGAGGCAAACGTTTCCCATTGATTTTCGTAACGTTCGTTAGCGTGACGGTCCATTTTCGCGACGCACGCCAATTCGAGATCGATCACCGCGCGTCGCGCTAAGCTTATATCCGGCAGCTTTGCTTCTCGTCCGCGCAACGTTCGCGACTTCGTCGTTAGCCGGTGGGTCGCGTTGCCGAGCGCACACTTGGTTCCGAAGCCTGCGCTCAATGGCCAGACGATAAACAACACGCTTGAGCGCGAAACACGGCGGGTTATGCGCTCGTCGCCTGTCCTCGCTTCCGCGCCAATTTTTTTCGCGAAAAAATTCCGCGCGAGGTCGTAGCTCGTCGCATTAGGCTTCATATTCCGCGGGCAACGAGGTGACATTCTTTTCCATTGCCAGACCCACTTTTTCTTCATCTTCGTTGCGTGTGCATGCGAATATTTCGCGGTCGCCCCCTCTGCGGCGGCTGCGCTATTTATCCGGCGACGCTGTTTTTCCTGAATATTAATAGGTCCGATTAAGCCTTAAAAGGGCCTTGAATGAAAACAAATGGCGTATCAACAATAATTTTTAGGTGATACACGAAAGGCGTGTTTATACGTTTTTTTATAAATTTATCCTTGAAAGGGGCGCAGGGAGCAATAAGGTGTAATATATGTGCGTCGTTATTTCTTCGTATGCGCGCGCAAAATGGCTTGTGCGCAGGAATGAATTTGCAAGGGAAACGAGCGCGTTGAACAATCTTGATTTTCATGATCATTGAGCTTCTCTCTCTCTCTCTCTCTCTCTCTCACTCTCCCTTTGCCCTTTTTTCGCAGGTGTTTATTTATATATATATTCGGATAAAAACAATATACTGTCCTCTCTCGTACGAAGATTTGTTGCTGCATTCATGTCAATAGGGCCGTTGATTGATGTTCATTTGCGCGTGAATATTCAATTTATTTATTTCGGTCTTTCATCTTAAAAGGAAAGCCAAACGATCGACTAGTCATTCGGTAAAACGAACGCCAATGAAACAAATCTGAAAAGGGCGTAGAAACCAATTTCCCAAACGAGTAAATTCTTCGGGGGTTCATTATCCATAAAGTAGAAGCTCGGCATAAATATGCAGTAAGGGGAGGCTGGCGCGCGTGCGCACGTGGTGAAAATAGGGCGCGCGCAAAACAGAGACATTAGTACCATTATCAGCTTTCTCGCTTTCTCGTTATTATTTGACACGAGAAAGGCTCTAATTGTCTTTCGGAACCGTGCAAATTTTATTACGTTAATCCGTGCAATCTGTGTGTGTTACTTAATACCTCCGACGCACGGACGACTTAATTTATTCGCCGAAGAGAAAGAAAAAAGAAGAAAACGAACGTAAGGGGTTGCTGAGATTTAGGATTGTTCGTGTCTTTGATATTTATGCGCTTCCAGAGGGCTGGAATGGACTCTGAAATTTTCAGAATGAGATATTTTTCAAGTAATTTTAATGATGAATTGAGTAGGTTCAAGTTAATAAACGTCGGTAACTTTTTAAGACCCTTTGCATGTTGATACTGAATATCAGGTTCTTAATTTTATATGCAATTATCCGTGGACGGCAACGCGGCTAGGTTCAGCATTTTCTTCCAAAGCTTCAAAATTTACCGATAATTTTATTCTGACTTCTGGGATAATAGAATGTGTGGCGCGAAGCTGTATGATTTATGAGCACACTTACATCACTTTTTCCTCCTTTTGCCGTGTGATGAACATTGAAGAGCTTGTTTTTGAAATTATTACAGAGTTGCGTTGAGTTCCTTTTGATTTCTTCTAGAATTGATATGTTATCAAACGCTATCTATGTCCAAACGTTGCTTTCATAGAAATAATGATTTTTACTGAACGCGCTCTTGATATTTCACGATTCAATTTTTATCTACGAAACTTTCATTGGTCGTACGTGCGACGAAAATCCGCACGCTACCACATATTTCAAACAATTTGTCATCGAAAATATTGCATTCAATAACGCGTTAAATCCGAGTCGCTGGCGGGCAAATATTGCTTTTTTCATCCTCTCCCTCTCGTGACGACGCGTGTACAGCGACTAAAATTTGGTCCCGCTTTTTTACCAACTCCTTTCACAGTGTATCAGAGTTCGAATCCATCCCCTGATTTACGCCGGCCTGTTGGGATTTATCTGACTCGGTCGCCGAATTTATTGGGATCTCGCTTTTAGAATCTAAAAGGAACTTTTGCATTACAAATTTAAAGAGTTAATCTTTTTTACTCTCCCCCCCCCCCCTCTATCTCTCGGTTGTTGATGAGCGAAAGAAGCCATGATTTTTTTCTAGCTCACCTCCCAAGAAATAAGGAATAGAAGTCAGTTGGTTTATGACGGCAACTCGCGCGCGCACTTAATTACCCTTTACTTTGAGACGCGCTATAACTTGAGAGCAAACAAGGATGAACGAGATAAGCCATTTTATTAGTTTGTCGAAACTTTTAAATGTTTGCTTTATACAAATTATTATCGCGCGCTAGCTATTCGCTTTACAATGCTTTGCGCTATAGGCGTTAACCTATTTGATTTGGTTCGGAACGCTGATCGTGCGTCGGCAGTGCGTCCCGAATGGAACGATAGCCGGATCGACTTATCGAAACGAGCTATTAATTTTGTGAGGGCTTTGAATATTGACTCTTGGTCCGTGGTTGTTCACGCACGTTCGTTTCATCGTTCAACTATGCGTAATTCGCACGCCAAAAACTGTCGATAATCGGTGGCTTTGTGCCCGGTACAACTGCGGTGTAAAACGAACAGCATCGAAAACCGCGGAAAGTTGGGAAATTCCACAACTGGGCTCTCAATCCCTTCTTCCCCCCCCCCCCCTCTCACGAACAAAACAATCAGCTAAAGCTCCAAGGACAGCGAGGAGATAGAGAGCAAGAGCGAAGTTGGCGAGAGCGCGATCGAGCGTTATAACTCGGCGCTCGTTAAACTCGGCGAATCGTCAAAGGGGTTGCCAACTTGCCGGGAGAGAGCCTGCAACTTTCTTGGACGACGGTAGAATAGGGAGGACGTGTCATTTCCGTTTGGGTTAACCCCGTTAACGATGTGTAATCATCCACTGTCCCGATAGTTTTTAGCTGACCGCGCGTGTTTTCTCTACCGCTAATCATAACGGAGCTTGGTCATTTGTCCGATTGGAGTTCCATGTAAATCATCTTCTCAATTGCTTCCCGTTCGTTCTTCAAGTTTTCAAATCAATTCTATCGTAAACTTGGATTTTTTCGCTCTATTTCAGGAATGTAAGATTAGACACGTCTTTAAGTTCCCAAAATAAAACATTCCATAATTTTGAGTAAAGACGAATTTGACAGGCTCAAATATGCTTCTTTAATTGAAATTTTCTAGAATTTTATTGGCTCGGCTTAAAATTAAAATATGAATATAAGAAGTCAACCAATTACATCAGCAAGTTAAATCTTTTTAAATTCTCTTGTCACCGATGAATTTCCCTTTTTCTATGTAAAGATGTTCAAAGTAAAGCATTTAGGGAAACTGCAACTTGAAAATCGAAATCAGCTATTTATGCCCTTAAACGAAACGATGCAACTGTAAAAATAGAGATGAAATATCCGAGAGCCATGTCATTCTTTACGACAGTTCTGAAAACATAGATTCCGCAGCGCAACGAGTACAATGTGGAGTACTGCCGTGAGGAAAAAAATGATTCTTCGCAAGAAGTTTATAGTGAACTGTCTGTGAATTACAATTCGAGGCTTACCCATAAAACATCGTCGTTCCTCAGCGAAATTTGATAGAAACTTACCTGAAACGAAAAAAATGAGTTTTATTAGTATTTAATCTTTTAAATAACGATTAATTTGAGTATGATTAACTTTATAAAATAATTTTCAAACTCTTTTTTTCTTACTATCATTATATTAATATAGGAAACTGTAAAATCTCTTAAAACTTAAACTGATATTGAAAAAATGAATTTAATCAGGTTTGTTTAAGCTAAAACATTAGCTTTTTTAAATAAATAACACCGACAAGTCTATTGCCTGTGCCGAATAAAAAAGTTTGCTTTTCAGGAGCACTAGTTGTCGCGTTTTTTTGTTCGTTTTTTTTTGTAAGGTCGAAAAAAGGAAAGGTATAGAGGAGGGTCGACCGTTCGCTCGTGATAAAATGCAGCTTGATCGTCCCTGCCGTACAATCTAGCAATTTTTTGCGACGCCTATTATCACCACCTCGCAGCACGGTATAGCTATTGCCGACTTGAATAATCGAGAGCTAATAGCCGTGTCTTGCTGTGTAAAAAGTGTGTAAATTATTGAAATAAAAATTTTCGATTATAATCTTTGCTATTTAATGCAAAGCAGAAGCGCCTTGCAGATTACTTTCATACAAATATCAAGATTGGCCTAATGACCTAATAATACTTATAAGAAAGTAGTCGATAGTTACTCTGAACTGCAGAAAGGGCTCCGCAAGCCAAGGACGTCGATCCCAAATTGATACAAGACTTGCGTACGCTTAGTACGTATTTATTTTCGTATTTCGGTTTTGACTTCAGACAATTTCAACGTCGCAATTAAGTCTCTCAATTTTTTATATATTTCAAAATTCATGCAAAGGTCTATAAAAGGAAAACCAGCAACGATTGAATCGATAAAAGTAAGTTTTTTTTATCAATATTTAATCTTTCCTCTTTTCTATTCTTTAATTCGCGAACGAGCAACCTATCACATTAATTTGCTAATTCCACGCTATATTGGTCCTGCAAGTGTCTGGATCAATATTAGCCTTGGGATTAGCTAAAGTCCGACCCTGCAAGGGTCTCAGATAGAACTGGATCTACTAGAGAAAATCAAGTTCCACAACCCGTGCCGTTAGATTTCTTGGCCTATTAGTAACGACAGGGCCTTCATTTTCCCGATTTTATTACAAATGATAAATCTTATATTTTCATTTTTATTGAAACACAAACTAGAAAAATTGTTAAAAAACCAGTTCTAGCTGGTGGATTTTGTAAATGTATTAATAAAATACAATATCAATTAAACTCATTTAAGGAAATAAATCTGCAACATACTGAAATTATATCGTAAATAAAGGAAAAAGGTGACTGCCATAAATGCAATGATAAATATTCCATTTCGTAACAAATATGACGTATACAGGATGCCTCGACATATTATACATGCAAATATTTTATCTTTTAAAGTTATTCGATAATTTTTTAGTTAAATTATTGTACTACAACTTATAAGTGAATATGCAGAAAAACTGGAATTGACTTATTAATGCCATCTAGTGCTTAACACTTATAACGCTTAGTGCTTAACCAATTTACAGATGATATAACTGCTATATATTCAAACACTGTATACATCTGTCTTCTTTTTAAACTTTCTTTTATCTTTCTGGTAGGATTTTGAAAAAGTTTTTACTTAAAAAATTTGATATTTAGTTTCTAATGATATTTATAAAAGTCTTATAATTGTACTAGTTATATTAAAATGAAACTAGTTTGCTATAGTTTTATGACACTATTAGTAGATACTCGTATACTTAGGAAGTCTCAAACTTCACGTCTTGTAATAGTGTTCCACGCGTAGCCGAACACAGACCCAATTTATGAGCTTCCTAAAAGAAATTATACGTTTGGCCATTTTCAAGTGAGAAGTAATTTACTTGAAAAGTTATATTAATTTTTGTACGTTCATAAGGATCAACATTGATGTGTTAAATTTCTCGCAGGCCGCTGTAGTATCAAGTTCATCTCTATGCGCTCAACAGGGAACTGACAAGGCGAGTAGCAACGCCGTAGAGGCTGCAATCGTTACTCTTCTGTGTATGATATGATGGTGTTGTATCGTTAGCAGGATATACAATTGGCCGTGTAATGCAAAAAAAACCGTTGCAATATCGATACGACCAAAGTAAAATAAATGTTTTCGTGAATAATTGACTTACACCACAGTGCTCGGTTTCCGTCAATTACTGCGAGTTAGAAGTCTGATAAATACGTTGAAAAGATTATTCTAGTATTAACGACAGGGATTACATCAACTTGGCTGGATACATACAAATGCCTTTCAACTGATAACTAACCTTCCGTCGTCGAAGAAAGCACCAACGCGAACTTTCTGCTCGACTCGACCGAGTTTTCCGCGTTCTTACCGCGCTCGAGCGCGACTACGCGAGCTGGAAAAAGAAGAGCACGGCCGGCGAAGGAGAACGAGAGAGCCCGGGTCGAAATTGAATCCCAAAGGAATTAACGGAACGACGGCCGACGTGCGAAAAAATGCCTCATCCTCGCGCCTGACGATTCTGCGCGGTGCAAAAAAGAACGGCGAGTGGCGCTCGCGTCGGTGAAGAAGTATTGTGTCTTTAATTGCTGCGAGACCTTGTTTTTCTCTTTTCAAGGAAGTTTCGTTCGAGGTAAAAAGCCATACGCTCGAGCTGAGAAAAAAACATGAGCATACGTCCGTGCGCGAGTCGGAGCCGTGCTGGACTTTTACTACTCGGGAGGAGGGAGGCATTTTAGTTCCGCGACGTGAAGTCCCTTCGCAAGGCTTTCCGCCTGCAGTTTGTTATTCTAATTTCTGCAGCTGTGCTCGCAGGCCCGTGAGCGTTTCGACGCCACGGAAACGGCAAAACAAGGCGTTTCTCTTTGCGAATCGGCGAAGCAAAGCTCGATAAACGCGACGAAAGCGCATGGAAATTCAGCCAGCGGCCGAAAAACGCACGGCAGTGAACAGTGCACGCGGATGGCAGTTCTCGGGGGAGAAAAAGGCGCGGTAAAAGCGCAGGCGTGCGTTCTTCTGCGCGCTGGCTCGTTCCGCTCGAGTTTACGATAAAAGCAGCAGCAGCAGCAGCAGCAACGGCGGCGGCGGCGGCAGCCGCTGAGTTGCTGATGCAATTTAAACTTTTTTGCAGCTTAACGCACGCGAATTCCTTTTTTAATAAGTCGTCGCCACAGCAGCCGCGAAAAGGCCACTTTTTCCTTTTGTTCGGAGAGAAAACGAGGAAAGTTAGCGGGTAATTGTACGAACGATTATGCGCGCTCGCGTTCCGCAACCGTTGCCCGGATATTTCCCCGTGAATTTGTCGTGGCGGAAAAAATCTCGGCCAGCTTTACAATGCCGGCATTGTGCCCGCGAAATGTCTTTCCACTCGAGACGCAAGTTTTACGCAACTGTCGCGGCGTCGGTGCCCTCCCTCAAGAACGGCCACTCTAGCCACCCAAATCGATCGGAGCGCAGGAGTGCAGCGGCGCGTCTCTGGCGCTCGGCGCGCCGAGTAAATACAGTCGGCGCGCGAAGGCTCGCCGGGCCGTGAAACAATACTAGTCAATCACGAAAGCCGAGCTCGGCAGAGGCTGCTCGCGCTCGCTCGTCGCGTCACGTCCGCGTTTACGGCGATAGAGAGACAAAAGCTCCGTGGACGAGATGGTCGTTACCCATGGGAATCACGTCTCGACACGCGGCCCTTCCCCTCGGCCGTCGCATTTCCGCGTCGTCGGTGCTGCCGCCCCGTGCACCGCTCGCCAAGGCGTCAGCGAGAGGATAGCTCTCCGCCGCGACCAAAATCATCGGCTCGCTGGGCTCGCAACTGGTACGCGCGGAGGCCGACGCGCCAGCGTGAGAATGCCGCGAGGCGGCCGGCGGCGAGCCGACAGCGACGACAACGACGAGCCGGCGAAGCCCAAACAAAACTACCCGCGCGCTTAAAGGCGCAGGGCGAAGGCAGCCGGGAGAGACTGGATTTGTACTGCAGCTGGTAATCAGAAGCTTCATCAGCTCGCGACACAAAGCCCGTGTACCTGAGAGCATACGCAAACAAGCGTCGCACGAAAAGCACTAGTAGCAGCGCCGAGGCGGCGGTGTATATACGTAGCCCTCTCCATCTCTCTCTCTCTCTCTCTCTCTCTCTCTCTCTCTCTCTCTCGCTTTCGTGCAAATAGCAGCGATTTTGATTTAGCGCTTCGCTAAATGGGGCCAGGCTTTCATCGGCAAAGCGATCCGCACTGCCTATCCCATATCTCGCGTATTCTAGTTGTAATCATTTGCTAATTAGCTTGTAGCTTGCTTTCGGTTATCGACCGAATGACCGACAATCCCATCGTAACCATCACAACAGCCTCGATCTGCCGATCTGCCTCGAGAAAAAGGAGGACGAATACGCTAAACGGATTCGATTACCGAGGAGCAATTGTCTGGCGGTTGACGTCAGCGACGGCCGTCTCTAATCGAATTATCCGAGAGGTGCCACGACCGCGTGTAAATACGGATTATCGGGTTCCTTTTGAGACTACTCCATCGATAAATCCGCGCGCTCGCTCGTGACACTTCGGCCGGATATGAGCCGTGTAACTATCGTTGGACGGCACGCAGCAACTGCCTTCGGACGCTTGTCGTTCGAAGAGAGACGCAGCGATTCGTACGTGTGGGCGAAGCTTCGTTTTCTTACGTTCGAATCTCATAGTTTCGACGGATGTTCAAGTCACGTGAGACAGCTGGCGATGTTTGTCATATACACTTCTACGCGAGTTGCGAGTAAGAGAGTAAACGGCGTAAGAGAATAAGTTGACGCGAAAGGGGTGCGTTTCGAAACAAAAAATAAAAAAATAAAAAAATTCGTAAAATATATATTGATGCGGAAAGATATATAGCTAAATCTGATGGCCAACTGACAACGTATTTACCGAACCAAGAACTTCTTCTTCGTCGAAGTGAGTCGAGAAACGAACGAAAAAGACGAAGCGGGAGCCCGATAAAAATAACAAGATCGCTTTTTCGAAAGTCTACTGTGTCGTATGAGAAAACCCATTGGGCAGCAGCCGATGCACAAAAAATTTCGTTGCCCATTTTTCGGTGCGCGCGCGCGAAATGTCAGTTTTTCCGATACTAGCCGTCAAGTCCGGCAACCTTTCAGCGGCATACTGTATGCGCGTTTATTTGCAACGTATGAAACGCCTCTTGGGCTACGCGCACCGAGTTTCTCGAAATTTCCTTTCGTACGACTGGGGTCCCATTCGCTTCTCTAGTTAAGTAGATCTTTTACGATTATTCTCGAGCTGCAACTCAGATGCGTGGAAAGAAAGCGACGCCGTTGTAGCGAGGAAATAAAATTGTGAAAACAAGACGAACTTGAGAATGGTATCAATGGTAGCGAAGACGCAGAAAAGGAGAAAGACGCGAAACTCGGTATAATAATGATACGTCTTGGTCAAGTAAGCTCGTAAGAAATCAGGTCGAGTTGTCGGTAGTTTTCTCGAGAAAGCGAAAAAAAAACTTGAAAGCTGCTCGTGGAGGAAAAGCAGCTGGAAGGACTCGAAGGGCCGTAAAGTGTGTCGACATCGGCTGTAAACAATGAAGCTGAGTACAAAGGCTTCTGGACAGTATCGGCGATGATGAAGAAGCCTTATCCTTAGACTTTACTTTCATTGTCTCTCCAGCTTTGGCTTTCTCATCGTACGCGTTGTCCTGTTAATCTTAGTAATTTCAAGTTGTTCGCGCGCTTTTCTGCACTAATAAAGAGTAAAATAAAGAGTAATTGAGCAAGTATCGGACGAGTATCATATAATCACGGATCAGCAAAACTAAAAATTCCGACCAAACCAGCTGGAACGACAAAAAAAAAAGAGAGAGAAGCAAATGGTATTATTCCGGACCAAGTCGAGCTTCGAGCTCAAGTCTATGTGTTGCAACGTGGATAGGGGCGAAAACTGCGCCAGTTTGCTGCCGGCAAAAGTGGAGGCGTTAAGCAGCCAAACGATTAATCTCGAAAAGGGCTCGGGGAAGACCAAATGCGGGTAATGGATCGCGTCGTGGCCTTGGTATTTTTTGTTGGATTAAGGGATGATTAGTCATGATTTTCGCCTTGTTTCATTTCGTATAACTTTCGTTTCCGCGCATCACTGTCCCCGAAAAGATTCTTTGGTAGATAAAAAAATATAAAAAATATAGAGGAAAGCTTTTCTTACGGTATTGCCATCAGGATTTTAACAGGTATGAAGTTGAAAATTGTATATACCGAGATAAGCTTCGCAGTGCAGTGAGGTTAGTGTAGATAGCAAAAAAAATCACGTACTCGCATGGTGCACACTATTTTAAAATGCGTAGTTTATTATTACGTGTATTTCCAGGAAAGCGTCATCGTTGAATTATGCTCACGTCCGTCCACGTTATAATTCAAAAAATACAAGATATTTCCACTCATGAAATATTGCTTTTTACTATCCCACCCAGCTTTCAGGTTAACTCTGGCTTTTTTTTGTGTTTTTGTTTTTTTTTTATTCACATAGCAAAGACTATCCGGAGCACGAACGCGTGTTCCGCAGGGAGACACTTGGAATAATTATTCGGCGAATTTGCATGCTAATTTTGGGGTCAGCCTCTCTGTTGGCCCTCCCGATGACATCCTGCGCGGTGCATGCAACGCGCGCGCAAAGCAATCGGCAGCGCAACTCGGCAATTCGATCCGAATGCACTCTCTCTTTCTCTGTGCCTCCCGCTTTTTTTTTTCGTAGTCGAGTGTAATCCGATGACGAGTTCTCTTGCTTTCGGGTCACTGCCGTGCCAGGAGGATTTTTCGAGCGCATTAGCGGACTTTTTTTCATAACGATAATTTATTGCGCATAGGGTGTATTTGTTTTCGGGTTTTTTGCGCAGTATTAATTATTTTGATGGGCTTTCTGATGGAATTAATACATGCTAAACAAGCCAACTACTTCGAGGCTGCCGTTAAGGCTACTGTTATTTGACGATAAAGTATTTACGCGTGGATTAACCACGCGAAAGTTTGAAATTCGATCGAATAAGTTATGAGAAAATATTCAAGCTCGAGAGTCGCTCCCCACGGACAATTTACAAGATAACAGCGGTTCGAGCTTGGTTGCCTCTCTCGTTTTTTCCTCTCTTCCTCAAACGACAACAAAGACGACCAACTTGCTGAAACTCTCGCGACGCGCTAATCATCTTCGTTAGCAAATCCCCACGAGGTTCTTGCAAGTCCGATTAATCGGCCTTTAATAAGTCAATGCGCCTTTATCCGACGCGAAAGAAAAAACGAAATGAAATTCGCGTTCCCAATCTACGAACGGCATTAAGAAAAAGCCGATCAAGCACGAAGAAAGAAGGACAGCCATTTATCATCCGTGAGAAAGCCGCGCAAAAAAAGAAAGAACGACGAATGAAAAGTATTTTTCCCTTTTCCCTCGCGTCTTTTTATTGTCCGCAGCGTTGAACGACGAAAGAAGGGACAAAGTTCGACTTGCGGGGATGATTGATTTATTCATAGCTCGCGGCGAATCATACCTATCCCCCTCCCCCTGATTCCTCATTTTTACAATTCAAGTAGCTCTTTTTCGGGAAAGTGTTACGCGATTGGCATTCAGCTGAGTACGATTGAAGAAGGGTAAAATAGAGACTACGGTTGTTTGTTGCTTCTTTTGATGGATCGAAATTAAAACTAATGAAATTGTATTCGATTTGTGATAACTCTGTAGTTCAAATTAAATGGAAATTACACGCGTATGAATACTCTATTTGATATTTTGAAATGCTAATATCCCATTAATAGGCATTGATTATACTGCTCGCTAATGACTCATTGACATAACGCAATTTGCGGAAAAATCTTTTAATCTCAATTATAGAAAAATTCTTATTTACGCCAACAGCAATTCACGCCAATACGAACTTTACTGTAATATTCTAAAAATATATTCCATGGAATGACATTAGAGGATGTCAACGAGATGCAAATGGAATTCATTAATCCGTCGACAAAAAGGAAACAAAATGGAAAAATTCAAGCCCCAATCATGTAAACACCAAGCGACATATTTCCACTGGAATTACTTCAAATTGAACGATTTTCATCTGTCGTTAGGGAGTCGACAAAAAAGAAAGAAAAAAAAGCACGATTGGAGAATCCCCAGAGTTGAATTCGACGTGGCAATTTTTTCGCTTCTCTAACCGCGCGATTCCTCAACGTCGAGCTTCATGTGATAAAGAAGCGCAATTTTCGGCGGCGACTTCATGAAGCCGCTTTGCCGACGAGCTGCTGAATATTTATCGATGAGTCGGATGGAGATTCATTATTGGCCTCTTATCAATATACACATCGAAAAGCCTTATTAGACTTTGGTAATTGCGTAATTTGCGCCATGCAGACTCCCATTGACCCAGTCGCCATCCAGCTATTCGTGAGCAACATTGCATTCGGGTTAACGGGCAATTCGTTGAAATGTCAGTGCCGATCGAAGCCGCGTCAAGGCAGAATCGCTGCCGAATCGGTGCGGCGCCGATAATGGCTCTCCGTCGGCGTAAATCACAAGGCTCTCCTTAAACAATCGCGCGCGCGCCCGCGCCGATAGGCCGAACGGAGCGCCGCGCACAATGGGGGAAGGAAGCGTGCTTCGATCGCCGTCATCGTTTCGCGCGCGCCAAGTACACGGGGGCGACAAGTCACCGCGCTCTGGTAATTGCTCGTGCAAACGAGCAAATTGTCTGCGCAAACACGCGCGTCACCCCCCTCCTGCCCCTGCTGCGTGCACCGCAGGCTCGCAGTCGAGCGTGCGATGTAACGCGACGATTGTCTCTCCCGCTGTTCGCGCCGCCCTTGCCTTCACGGTAAATTTACGAATTTCCCTTCGCAATTATTTCGACGACTAAGACGATCGAGCTCGTTCTTCTATCCTGAATCCAGTAGATCGCGTTGCCGGGCCAAGCAAGCGTCTACATAATGAAAAATAAACAAGAGAGAGAGAGAGAGAGAGAGAGAGAGAGAGAGAGAGAGAGAGAGAGAGAGAGAGAGAGAGAGAGAGAGAGAGAGAGAGAGAGAGAGACAGGCACAGGGACGCAAAAAACGAAATTGTTCAAGTTCACAAAAGACAAAACAAAAGGTTCCGATATGAGAACACACAGACAGGGGAGCCTCTGGCTAGTCTTTATTAAATCATAGAAGCTAGAGAGAAGGGTGGACTTTTCGGTACTTGCCCACAAGCAAAACCGCGACGAAGGGGGTGGTGGCTCTTGAACAAGTGGAATATTGCCGGCAGGAGAGAACGAGAGAGAGAGAGAGAGTCGCCGATCGACCAAACAGCGAAGGGGAGGATCGCAGGTTGTTTTTGATACCCCGACCTACGAAATTTCCGGAGCCGTAGCCGGCACATAGGGAGAGGAAACAATGTCGGCAGATCATTAAGTTCCGGCTTGCTGCAGGCTTTTGGCTGGGGTACAGTCTGTTTGGCTCGGATCAAAGCATCTCGCGTACAGAGCAATTTGAGAGGTGGTTTATCGTTTATTTAGTGCGCAAGCTAAAACGAGAGAGAAACAGGGCGCTGGCATACGAGAAGGGATGCTTCAGAGTCAACATGTTTTTCTTTGCAAGCCGTCGTTAGAGCTTTTCGAGTGGGTGTTAATTTTTTTTTTTTTTGCTTTTGATTACGTAGTCACGAGAGCAATTTTTAAACGGATGACCGTGACAATCGGCCGAATGGATTAAATGATTGCGATAATTAATTGTTAGTGTCAACAATTTTTCTTTGCATTATTTATGCTGACGTCGATGAAGAGACTTATACCATTGTAACAACGACCGTAGTGTTAGAAATAAAAAAAAAACAAATAATTAAAAAAATATATAATTCATTAACGACTGTGTCGTGCAAAGTTAACGCGCTTCTTCCATACGTCCAAGAATACCGTTAAAACGCCACGTAATAAGACGCGCGGAAAACAAGAGGAAAGAAAGGTTGGTCGATAAAGTCCAAGCAGCGTCCTAAAGCCCGAGGCGCGAGAGTAATCTTGGGGTCCGGTGCGGTTGGCATGCAAGGGACACGCGCGCAACTAACGAGATGCCTCCGCAGGCAGCGACGGCGGCGGCAGCAGCAGCAGCAAAGGTGACAGTCGTCCGAGCTGACAAGCTCTCTCGGTCGCGCCGTGCGCCACACTCGCTCGGCACTGCGACGCTTTATCAACGCCCCGTAACGAGCTGTCGGGCGTTATTGCCGGCGCAAACTGTCTTCGACGCTGACGTCGGCGCTTTCTAATAAAACGCGCTCGCTCCACGCGCTTTTCATGCTGCGCGGTTTGCGAGTGAGTCGTCAAATGTGGGCCACAATCCGCCCTAGCTTTGAATATAACCTTCGCGTTTTTCGCTCTGTTTTACTTTTTGCACGCGCTTTTTGCAGTTGAAATTGGAAAAAGTTTTCTCTTTTTTTTTTCCCGTGAAAGGCACTTCTGACTTTTCAAAACGCAGACGACTTCAATAGTGCTTTTATTTAAATGTTGCGAATGGAACAAAAAATCTCTCCTCTATCGCGGGAATGCGATGGGAAATATTTGTCGTTTGAACTGCACGCTCAAACGACAATTCAATTACACATTGACAAAATTCTTGGATAACGCGCATGCTGAAAAGGAAAAGCCTGTATTTTTGATTTATTTTATTTTGTCGTGGAAAACTTTGTGGACTGCAAGGCTCTCCGAGCAGGATCAACGAAATTTGATTCAATGCGAACAAAATTTTTTACTCGTTTTCAAAGATCACGGCCTCACTGAACTGAATTATTTGATATTTCACCTTAACTAGTATAACAATCGATCGACAACTAATAAAGAAAGCTTTCAAAGAAAAGAAAGGAGAATGTGACGTTGCTGACCAGCAGATACACGTGCCAAGTGAAGAGAATCGGCCAGGAAGAGAAAAGATTTTTTAACGAGCAACGTGAATTAAGATACTTTCAGTGCATTGTTCCAGGCGTCCTTTTTTTCTCCTGGTATAATGAGCAACTCGGAAGGCTACATCAGCTGCCGCAGTTGAGGCATTTCTTTTAAGACCATTGCGCTTCACGCTTGTTTCTTCAGAGAACAAAGTGTATTTTGATGCGTGTTTTTTTTTCAAGAAGAAAAGTAGACGTGAATTATCGAGGGAAGAAAAAGAAAACCAGAAGTTTATTTATCAAAGCGAGATTTAACGATATTATAGGATTTAACACTCACCTGCAACACGAATAAATGTCAAATTTATGATAATGTTATATATTATAACTTTATGATTTCTCGCTCAGTGCTATTCAAGAGCAGAATCGGCAAGATATTTCTCCAATTCATTAAAATCCTCACTACTCGGCGTTCGAGGAATCCGAAAAAGGCGCTGTCAAACCTCATGAAAAATTAGTCGAATAATTTCGGCTGCGGTTAAAGTCAAAGAAACTCGGGGAAAAATAAAAACTGAAGAGCGAGCGAGCGTAGCAGCAAGTGCAGGAAATTCATGATTCATGAGCAGAGCCTCTCTTCTCTCTTCGCGCAAAGTCTAAACGGCAAAAGCTTTCCTCGCGAAAAAGTTTCAATAAGGCACACTGCGATCTGCTCCTCATAAAGCGCTTCTCTCTCGCAGAAGCAATATCAAGCGGCTCACAGTGCACCCTTCTTTTTTCGGCGTGGAATCTCGAGCGTTTTTTTTTTCTTTTCATTTAACCTTCGCGCGCGTCCGAGCTTTTTTTTGTGTTGCGCTCATCGCGCGGGTATCGATGTAATTCGATAATAAAAACAAAAATTAGTGCAGCAAATAAGTGGTTTCTTTTGACGTTTAACGTTACCGATTTTTCTCCAAAAGTGGTAGGGGAAGTAAGTCTAAATGCTAGTGATTATAGGAAACCAAGCCTAATGAGTACAAGTACTTGGTGCGTCGTCGCAGCGATCCACGTGAATGTAGTGCTTGAAATAGTAATAACAATATTGATCTAAATCGAAAGATTGGCGAAGGTATTTTGACATTTGGAGAAGGGTCACCGTAACGTAATATTGTTAAAATAACGTAGCTCGGATGTTTGCTACACGAGTTTGCTGGCGCTAACTGCTCCGGATGTTTGATCTATGTAACTACATTTCGTCCCATATGCGCTTTCATTAGTCTAGCTAGCGGAATCGCAGATAGCGCCATGTTTAATAGTGAAATGTAAATGACACGCACTAGCTAATGGAAACTGTCGCCATTAGTCATTCTCGTGCGCGAGCCAACTGCACTGCAAATTTCAATGTACGCGATAGCAAATGCTTATTAACATGCGAAGGCGCTGCCGCGTGGTTTGCCCGGGGAACGAAAATTTGAACGGGGTCGCGCAGAAGGAAAAATGCTGTTATATAACTCGACGAGAGGGCGAACGGCAACAAAGCGAAGCGTGGGACTGCATTCGGGATTACCAAGTGGAGCACAGAGAGTGCATTTTTATAAGTCGAGCTTGGGAAAAATGGAAGTCTCGATCAGTTTTCCGCCGACGACGCGTGTAAGAGCAACAGGAAAAAAAAAAAAAAAAAATACGGAATTTTTAGATCCGATTTGCCGATATTGGAAAATAACGTTTTTTCGAAACTGTATTTTTACGCCGAAGAGATTTGCTACAAAATAGAAATTTCGATGCCAGTGGAATAACACTAGTATATAATATTCGATCGGTTAGTCCACAATCTGATGACCATCGATGCCGTAATGATTTTTCATTTTAAATAGAAAAAATGTAAAAAATACAAACAAAATAGAAAAAGCACGCAACGCAAACGTTAACGAGGAAGAAGCACTGGTATAGGCAATAAATAACAAGAGGGGGGAAGAAAGCCGAGAGAAAGAATTACAAGCACGCATGATGAGCTAGTGGCAATGTGCGCGAGTCACCGGACATAACCATCGGAAAGACCGTAACGACGTTCGGCCTCGTGTCGCCGCGCCACGCGGATAATTCAATTCCGGATGCCGGAAACGCTTGGAAAATTCGCGCACGATATCGCGTTTAGTAATTTTACAAGAGACGCGCCACTGCTACGCGTCGTGAGAGGCTGTTTCTTGCGCACGCTATGTCGATTGCTTCAATACGCTGTCCTCGAGAATAATCGCTGGATGAAGATTTACGTAAGGATTTCTTTTCTTTCAATACTGCGTTGAAGCATATTTTGACTACTGATTTTCAAATAAAACGAAAATATTGACAGACGCACGAATCGGCAATCACATTTTTAATGCATGTGTCAAAAACACAGTCCCGACATACCAACGACGAAAACAAAAGGGCAAAAAAAAAATCTCATTTTTCGTCTCCCCATAAAGCGAGCATAGTAGCAGTGGAAGCGACAGAATATCAGAAACAACGCAACAAAAAGGTCAGCGACCCAGAAAATTTCGGGAGTTTCGATCAGCACACTACGGGGTTCAGGCATCAATCAGTAGAGCGGCGCGTACAGTGCCGATAAATTGCGTGAGCGCGATCCAACTTCGTTTCTCATTCGTAATTCCTTTATTACGGCTGACAGGATTGACGATTTTCGAGAGAGCGGGAGAGAGAGAGAGAGAGAAAGAGAGAGAGATAGACAGAGAGAGAGAGAGGAGTAGGGCAGATCCACGTGAAATTTTACGGCGACGGGCTTTTCAAGTTTTTCACGTGGCTGATCGACGATTGCGAGCGTATTTTTTTTTTTTTAGTTCGCCCATAACTGACGTTTGAGAGGTCTTTTGAACTTTGTGCTTGCGGATTTAGGTTACTCGAGAGTCGCGCACTTTGTGCTCTTGATACGTGTGCCCTTTTTGTATTCGTGTAAATAAACGGAGAAATGTCGCTGAAAAGAACTATTTTATGAAAACGATCTCGTAAAAACTTTTGCAAAGTATGATTTTGGAAACAGCGTGATTTGTGTTGCAATGCAAACGACTTCAATCTGCATAAACTTATCCCAGAACAATTTCAACATTACGATGTGTTTCATTATCGTACATTATTCATACAATTCTGTTAGAATTTAAATGCGAATAAGCAACAATCTCGACCTCAGTTATGCTGTATATACACTGAAAAAAACGTATCTCAACGTTGTTCGTCATTCTTCAGCGAGAGACGAGAATTCAGCTTACTTTCTTTGAAACGAATATTCAAGCAAATATGCAAACTCTTAGTGATTCTAGATTCTTTTCTTGTGTGTTCGCTTATAAAAAATTTCTCAATCGTTAAACACAGCTATCTGTCTCCCGTATAAGACGAGCAATTTCAGCAATTCAAACACGGAAATTTGACATTTGGCAGAGTCAAAGTAATCATACTCAAAGCTATTTTTGTTAAACACTGATATAAATCAACTAAAACATAATAACCACTTGATTTATATTTGACTGAAACCCATTTTTTTTTGCATCAATTTCGACGAATCTTCAAGTGCTAGCACGTCTTTCTTGGTTCTGTTATAGGATCATGAAATTACTGAAAGAAAGAAGCACACGAAAAGAAAGCTCATTCAAGATTACTAACTTTATTAAAACGTCCTTATCGTCGCATCAAGATCATTAACAAAATTTATATAAAGTTTGCCATCAACTCGATTTCCCTAGACTTTTTTAAACCTCAAATAAAACTATAGTTTTTATGATACAATGCTAGTATTATTTATTCAATAATGTACGACTGAAAAGGTTTTCAAAATAGATGTATATCTGGTGACATAATAAGCATTACACTATTTATCTTTTAAAAAGAACATTCTATTGTTCATCGAAAGATATGATAATTTTAGCGATCAAAGTCTAAATAAGAGCTCTGTGACGTCGGAAAATACGACACGTTTAATTACATTGCTTTTAGTCTGCACTCTGGAGCAATAAAACTGGGACCAGCGTGGTCTTGTTATTACTGAAGAGCCGAAAAGCCTGACGGCACGAGTTGCGAAACCTAACTTTCCCTAGTAGATGCAGCTCTATTCCGCATACTTGCATGGCTGAACTTTAGCTAATCCCATGGCTAATATTGATCCAGACACTTGCAGGACCAATATAGCGCGGAATTGGAAAATTGATGGGTCGTTGCAAGTTTTCTACAACACAGCTTTGCATAAACTTGGAGAAATATCAAAAACTGAGGGACTTGCTTACGAAAGTACAAGATTATACCGCACAATACTTGATGGGTGGCATCCATTCTTTTGGTCCTATAAGATTTTCTGGAAGTTGACGTTCACCTCGCTGCAATTAGTTCAATAGCCACAACTAACTTTGGAATCACGAGTAGCAGCGAAAAAACCGATGCTTTATTGACCGGAAGCACGATCAGCTTTAATATGTGAGCGGACACATTTGAGTTTAATTCTTTTCTCTAGGTATGGTTCAATTTCTACTATTTTATGGGTTTCTAATATATTCAAATTAATAACGTACAAAACTCTATGCATCGTGAGAATAGGATTCAACGATGCAATGCTGATTGCAATCGACGATTTAATATATAAAAATTAACGAGATTTTATATTTTTAATTTATATTAATTGAATAAAAGTGATTAACAAATCATTTCTCAAAAAAATACAAAATTTCAATTTCATTTATAGATATCTGCAAGGTCTTAATTTCATTGAGAATATAATTTTATAAAGTTTAATAATAAATTAATTAGTAAATATAACTAATGATATATTTTTGTATCTTTTTTGGAAATCACAATATGTTAGTGATTAGTACTAAGTACGTTGTCCTGTAATTTTTTATACAACATGAATTAGTTAAAAGAATTATTCGCCTTATTTTTAGGGAGTGATATTGGAAAAATACGTTAACTATCTTTGCAATTACAATACTTTGAACATACACGTTCCTGCTTATCACATCTATACGATAAAAAATTTCGAACCCAACAGAAAACATAGATTGGAATTGTCTTGAACAAACGTAGTTTCTTTTTAAAATATCAAAAAGGCGAAGTGTCCAGTGAAATTGCTTTTCAATTGAATTGTGTAACGTACACGTATCCCATTTTTTCAAACAAAGGTGACTATCCCATTGTTGTAAAAAAAGAGTTGCAAAAAATAGCTAGTATGAAAAAATATCTTCTTAAAAATTGTCTACTTTTTCAAAATATTAAGTAGAATATATCAATTCAGTTAGTACTTTAAACAATACAGTACTATTTTTAAAGGTTTCATTTTTATTATCTTTACAAATAGATAGGATTAAGAGTATCATTAGCTCTTTTGTATAACATCATAGAAGAATATAACAATCCGTCAATTTATATTATAAAAAATGAAATGCCGAATATTGACGCATTACAGGATAACTAAAGAATCGATTCTTTACTAGCTACGGATGCGATTGTAACTGATTCACGTGGTTACACAATTTGGAGACATAATTTTGATGGATAGTTTTGAGTATACTCATAAACAGGTATACATCTTAATAAATATTTTATATTCAGACAAGACAACGCAAAGAAAGTATATTACACATGGAAATTATTTTTTATTAATAATCATCGATGGCTGATTCAAGTTAAAGATTCGGCATATTTAATGTGAAGTTAGAAGCATAAACAAATAAAGAAACCCTTCGGCAAAGAACATATTCGGCATTTTGACTCCAACATGTAATTCGAATCCGAAAACTACTGTTAGAACTGGAAGATCGTGTTACAATCTATGTTCGATAAGCTGCCGCACATAAAATTGCAAGCTTATTCTTTTTTCATCTTTCGACAAAGTTTGGCAATCAGAATTATCAGTACAGCTGGATCAGTGTGCAAAGAATGAAGTGAAAAACACTCTCGAAGGACCGTTTATCACAACCGACACTCGATTAAAGCTTTCGGTCAAAGTGAAAAGGCTCCTCGGAAGCTTATCTTTTCAGTTAATCAGCTCCAGTTTTCTACGCACGCAGAAGTGATGGTTTGGCTGCATTTGTTGCGGGGCTGTTAAAGAAAGAACACGATCCAGAAACTATCAAATTTAATATTCTCATGCCTACACTTTACAACCTTTAATTATTTCCTTTATAGATTTATATACTACGGTTAAAATAATCGACGTGTTTTTTTAAATTATAAGATATTAATAATATAAAGAAAAATTGTAACGTAGAAAATTACATGAATTCTCATTATACTTTCATTATTATTAAATAATATTTGTATTACGTCTGAACTTGTTAGATCAATAAATATGCGATGGAGTCACGGTTAAATATATAATCTTACAAGTTGCTAATGCTGTACTTTAATCCAAACTCATAAACTAATAAACTCATAAATAACTCATAACTGCATCGAGTGCGCATTCACACATATACTTTAACTTAGCTCGTACGAAACTAAAGTAACATTTGATCTTTGTATTTCTAAAATTAAAACCGCTTAGCGTTAACTTTACCAGTTCCAACAGGGGGAGGCCACTTGAAGCTTCAGCACATTAGTCAAAGGTTACAATTCGTCCTAAATTGTCGCTTTGAAATTAGTATTTCGCAAGCTCTCTGATGCGCTTATTCATTCAAAATAAGCATAGAACTTGAAAGAATTCCCATAAATATTGAAATAACAACCGTGAAAATCCGGGGCTTCACGTTACCCCAAGCCCCCTTGTTTTACCGACAATTCACAAGCGCGAGCTCGAGTGGGCGCTGTGCATCGAGAATCTGACTCAAGTGGTTGCGTTGCAAAATAAGAGCCGCGAGGTGCTTGTAAAGTACGGACTAGAAAGTATAAATTGAGGGTATCGCGAGGAATATCGATTATGCTTGCACACGGAAATACCGATCCAGATTTATCATATTGCTTCGGCTCTTCTTTGCACCATATCTTTTCTCTTCTCTTTTTTATCCTCAAGTTTTATCGGTATTTTCCATAAGCAGTACGAGCGGGGACTGCTCGCGTAGCCATAAATTATTTGGTTAAATTGTCAATTACAAAATCAAAAACAATCGACTGTTACCTAATAAAGCACGTCCGTAAAAGCTGTCGTCGTCGTCGTCATTGGCGTCGCAACGCCCGAGGACAAATTGCGACGTATCGCGAGTTGCTTTATCTCTCGGCGATCTCATAAAGAGAGGGCCAGTGCGCGGAGATTTTTCGATGTGCAACCTAAAATTACGCGTCGCCGGCGGAGAGAGGGAGGCGTTCCCTTTCCTCGCGGCTCGACTGATTTACCGCGCTTACATTCTCGCTCGTAGCTTGGCTATTCTTGGATCTGGAGACCACCAGCAGTTCATTCACAAAGCCCTCGAAGTGCGCGCTCGAGTGAGGTTTTAAGCTACGCCAATGCGATCGGGTTATTACGATCGACCGAAACTTGGCGCGGCGACGCATTTGTCGCGCTACTTGCGAGGAGACGTAAGCGAGTTATTCGTTATCGCGCTGGCGATGATTTGCATAAATACCAACTACAATCAAATCCTACCCAATTGTCGAGAACGACGTTCCCCGAGAGCAAACGCAAGCTGGCGACTTCACACTATACCAGCGAAAAGTCCAGCTCTAAGTATCTCAAGCATGGCGCGAATTCGCCAGGACTGACGTTTCCCGGTCGCTGCTTGTCCTTGCCAATGAGTTTCCCAGTTGCGTAGATAGGGTATGTAACGCCACGGAAATTCATTGAATCAACCAACTCCCTCGTAACTCGCTCATCGTCGTCAGTTGCCCGGATATCGTTATTCAATTACGTGCCATGCTGCGCCGCGCCGCGGCCAGAGGAGCATTTCATTCGCCACACAGGAAATAGTATAATTTATGCGGACGAGGGAGCCGTATAAAAATTTAATTCTCTTTTTCCTCTCGCGAATTTGTTGGGCTGACCGCGCGAAATCCAGGTTAGCCGAAAATAAACGAGTAGAGACAAAAAAATTTATTATTTTTACGTTTGCGTTTTTAATCCGCGCGTATGCTTTCGCTCGCGCCGCTGAAATTTATCTCGACTTCACGTGAATACTCGCACGTAATGAATATGTGCATTTAGCACATTTTTGCTGCAATTTATCCATAGAAATATTTACTCCGTCGACAATAAAAAAAATGAAAAAAAAATGAAGAGAGAAAAAACAAACAAACAAACAAAAGAAACAAATAAAACAGTAAATATAGGTATGGGCAATTTTCCGAGGTAATCGCACGTAAATTCTCGTGCGTTGCTGATGGCTAACAGAAAATGAAATTGGCATCCTCAGTAAAGCCGTCAACTGTGTTGTGCATTACGATGGTATTTACACGAGACCTTTCAAATTATTAATCATTCGATTTGTGTATCTTCGCGCACACACACACACACACACACACACACACACACACACACACACACACACACAGATAATTAAACCGTGTTATTCAGGTCATGCTCATTAAACATCGGCGTGTTGCGTTTACAAATCCTCGCAAATTGAAATTCAAAGAACAGTAATCGTGTCACATCATTTTTTTGCCTCGGAATAAAGGTCGACGAAAAATTGAAAAATAAATTTAAAAAAAAAGTGCTGAGTAGAGGCAAAGAAGAAAAAAAGACAACGAGGCGAGGCAATTAAATTTTAAGAGCTCGGCAAGCCAGCAGCTACCGGTCAAAGGGCTCTGAAGTTTAATTATCGAGAGGCGACTTTGCTTACTCACTCCGTGTGACTACGGCGTGCGGGGCACGAATAAAAAAATAGAAGGCGGCGTCTATATCATCGATTTTTATCGTTCACGTTCGTCGGTGCAGTCGTAAAGCGGACCTTAGCCAATTGGACTGTCGTTGAGAAGATTGTGACGTTTTATGGATGGGTAAAAAGAGACGAAATTGGGTCAGAAGTAGGATGCGCAATTGAAAGATTTCTATGCGAATGCCAGCTTTGTCGGCGATATGTTCGAAATCTCTTCTTTGTTAAAAATTTTCGCTTTATATCCCCATGACGTGTACAGCAACAGAATCAGAAATTATCATTTAAGAAGCTTTTAGTCAAAGTAGAAAATCCAAGATGTGACAAGCTGACGTTGTCTATTCAAGATCGCCCGATCGGAAACATTGAGCGGATTCAAAAATTTAGATCCCTCTGGACATGGCCGTTGAAAATTCCAAATAGTCGCATCATACCTTGAGAGGCATCGTGAAACAACCACGAAGCTCTCGCAATTTCTAAAGAAATGATGCCAATAAATATCCACGCCCGAATGCACACATACACACACGTAGACACAGCACTCATAGTAATGGAGAGTAATGGGTAATTGAATAAATCTCTCGCTGCAATGCAGCGCGAATAATAAACGAGCGTTTAAAGGTGTGACACACATAACAAATATCAAGCTCGCGCATCGCGGTACGATCTCGAATGAAGAAAAGGGAAGGTTTGATATAAAAGTCCGCCGACGAAGAGGCGGGGTCGAAGCCCCGCCAAGTGCCCCAAGGCAAACGAAGATGAATTAAGCTCTCCCGTGAAGTCGCTCGCTCGCGCGCTTGAAATAAATTAGCAGCTCGATATTAGACGGCGGATGAATCGCTCTTCATTCCCCGCGAGCGAGTAACGCTCGCAATTGAGTGGGGACGCCCCCCCCCCCCCCCACCTCCCTTTTCTTTTTACCGGAGCGGGTAAACGAGCATTTTTCGCGAATCTGCAGGAATCCGATCGGTCTTCGCGAAAAATCGCGCGAAACGCTCAGCTCGGAGGACTTCCTCTCGCGGTCGCAATGAAATGTAGATAAGGAAGAGCTAAGAGGGAGAGGCCGGCCGAGATGAGATTCTGCTCGTCTCAATGTGAAACATTCAAGGGTGCCGCGACACCGCGCGACGGCGAGCAGGCCAAGTGAATAATGCATGACGCCCCGGCTCGCGGAATGGACCGCTCGAGCGATTTAAATCTCATAAATGCATTGCCCCCCTCGACCGGCTGCTCATTCGCCGCCCGCGCCGACACGCGCGCACTTTGTCCTGCCTCCGCGCCGCGCCGAAAAGCTGCGCGTCGAGAATGCTTCATGCCTATTCATTCGCGTCTCGCGGCCGAGGCGCAGCTCGCCCGCTCGCGTCGCGAGCGAGCGAGGAGTCGATTTCTTGGCTTCCTCGCGAGCTCCTCTTTCGTAACATCGCGCGGCAACGCCTTCGCGAACAAAGATTTTCTTTTCAGGACCCAGGGGCTCCTTCATTCAAATAAACGCGCGCTTGGCAACGCTTTAACTTTTCCGGCTTGTCTCGCGCGCGAACCTTTTTTCTTTGACTTCAAAGGCATCTAGCACACGCGCGAGAAAAACTCATCTAAAAAGAGAAAAAGAGAGAAAGAGAGAGAGAGAGAGGGAGAAAGAGCGGTGCGTGCGGTCGCATGAGCACTCGCGCGGAAGCACTTTTCCCCCGTGTGGCCTTTGAGCTTGCGACGAAAAAAAAATGTATAAAACCTTGGTCACACCGGCGACGTGTGTAACGACGCGACGTCGCGCAATTACACCAAGCAGTATAGCTGTACTTAGCGCCCGCAGGCTACGTTTTCATTTGAAAGAGAGAGAGAGAGAGAAAATTAGTCTTGCTCGCACTCGCTTTTATCTTTGACACTGATTGTATTCTTCGGGCGTGCGAGCGGATCGACTATGCTTTCGCAGGGCTTGCAATTTACCCGAGACAAAAACTAGAAAATAGAAAAAATGCCAAATTGGCTGGAAGAGTACACGTTACGCGCGAAGCGACGAGGCGAAAGCGTCGATGTGCCTATTTCTTGCAAAATGGATTTGTACTCGGCGTAAAGTAATGGTCATTGCAGAACGAGCACTCGCGAATTCTCAAAGATATCAATGTTGACGCATGGAAGTCCAAGGTTCTCCGGCGACTTGTGAAAAGCTGTTCCTTCTTGCGTTGTTTTCCGAAACGTAGCGTACGTGTAAATTGCTCGGCCTAGTTTCTCGGTCTCCCTCTCTTTCTACTGTTCGGTCCATTCAATCGACACGAGAGAGCGAGTGAACCTCCTGAAAACTGCGCGCCGAGGCCCCCGCCTTGGAAATGGAAACGCGAAAAAAGCCGAAGCGCGCATTTCTTTCGGCGATATTTTTGCCGTTCTGAAACTGTGATTGATTTCGTTTCGCACTTTTTGCTTCCGCTATTTTTCGAAAAAAATAAATAAATAAATAAAATCCAATACTCAATTACATACTCTCGCGACCGAAGTCGAATGCCGTGCGACTGCGTTGGAAATGCGATTCACCAATTGAGTGTCAAAATATGAGTATGCGATAGAATGAAAATACTTTGCTGGGGATATTTCTTTGTCGGCGAAATGATAAATAAAAGCAACAACGAGAAACTTATGTCGTTACGTTTCCTCGTAAAAAAGGAGATAGGAATATTTCTGGTAACACATCAACTCGACCTAGTTATTCATTCTCGGCCATAATTTTGTCGGATGAGAACCAGTATACTCTTTCCGCATCGAGTGTTAGTATGATGAAAAAGCTGCTTCGCCGGATTCGCCGGAATTTCCCAGTATATCGGGCGACTTTACGAGACGAATGTTGCGAGTGGCCATTGATTGATTGTATTGATATGGGAGCTACTTACGGGTAGCATTTCTCTCTCGACGACGGAGCTTTAAAACTTACCTGTAACGAGAAACAATAAAGAAACAGGTGAGCGAAAGTGTCGAATCCTTGCAATTACGTATAAGACTCGGTGGATGCAAACAGTAACTCGACGGCAAAACCCAGTTCGAACAGTGGTAGCTCGCGAGTAAGTCATAAAAGCAACAGCGAGCAATAAAAATCGACGATTCGTTCACGAACAGAAAGAGTTCTCTCTCTCTCTCTCTCCACTCTCTTTCTTCCTCTCCCTTTTGCTTCCCCGACAAACACCTTCCTCACGCGAAATCAACGCGGCGTTGCAAAGCCCACTCGATGAAAAGGCGATAACCCCGATCGTAAATCGCGGACTGCGCGTCTCGAAGGGCTTTACGTTGCTTTCCGCTTCCCCCCCCCCCCCCTTTTTTTTGAAATATGGAACGGCTTCCTAGACAAAATGAAAGTTCCTCCTTTTATTTGCCGCGTCGTGGACGTTGTTTTCGTTACTTTCAAATTTGACGATGCCTTTTTTATGGTGTCCGTTTGAAAATCGTACAAATACTATCAGCACGTCGTTCATTAAAACGACGAGGACATTTGGAACCACGCATGATCCTACGATTACATATAATCGATGTTATAGATTAATTTGTTTAAGAGATATGGAGTACGTAACATTAAATATTCCATGTTGAATTGAAATATGGACAAACCTCCGTTCCGACTCGCGACATCTTTTAAAACCTATTGCGTTTGATTCAAAGAGTACCTATCATTTACGAGAACCATCTGCTTTCAACTGATTTAGCAAGCCAGGTAAAACAATGAAAACTTCACGAAATAAATTATGAGCAAAACAAGTGCTAAGCGCAATTAAACGCTCCTTTGTGTTATCGCTAAACGATCTCAAATATATTATATCGTTCGCGACCCAAAACCGACACAAATATACTCTACGAAGGAAAAAAAGAGGATGAAACGAAGCATTCGACGTCTAATCCCATTAGAACGTTTTACAAGTGAAGTTTAGCTCGTTATAAAGCCGTCAAAATGAAAAGTTTGGGCGGTCGCGCGATGATGCCGCGTTGTTATTCTGCTTATATCCTGAAAGGGCTTTTCTCCTTCAGCTGGATAAATTTATTATGCGGCGTTCTCTTTTCTTCTTCGTGTGCGATCGCCTTCTTCCGTTATTAACGGATTACCAACAGTTTGCCCAAGTTTTCAATTTTAACGAGAAAATGCAAAGTTTTCTAGATGAGTTTCGCGTGCAAGAAAAGAAAAAACGAGAAAAAGAAGAAAAGAAAGAAGGAAACTGCGTTTTTGAAATTTCAAGTGCGATGACGATGACGACAACCGCGAAATATAATGCAAATTTTGTTGGGAATTCCTGCACGCGATGTTTGATTGGCTACGCTGCAAATAGATGGGAGATTCACACGCTACGTTTGTTGCGTATAACTTGCTCGCCGAGCCAAGTGCATACACCATGCAAGTCTGCGTTACAATGACCAGTGAATATTGCCAGGAAAACAATATTACACGCGCACTGCACCACATGCGCATATATCGTGCGGGATTTATTAACGCAGTGTCGTAGAATTGGCGATTAAGTGAATGCAACGAATGGTTGGCGCGCGCGGTTATTATTCCTGTCCACTCTGACAGCATAACCGAATTATAAAGGGTACAGCCTGGCGACAAGGGGCATGTCACGTCGTCACGTTGCCGGTTTTCCCACGGGAGACTGGCGCTAAGGGCCGGTTGAGGCCCGCTCGCTCTCCGTAACTTTGAGGGGTGAGTCCCCACTCTCGCGCCCGCGTCTTCCACCCGCGTTATCTCAAGCTAATACTTACACCCTCTCTTGAGTAAATACTAATTCTCTCGCACTCTCACGACGTACTCTCATAATAGTCTGATAATTTTTCGCTGGTTTAAAAATATCATTAAAATTGTTCATAAACCCAACTGGTCAACATCACTATTTCGAAAATGTAGCAAGAAGTTTAGTTTAATCAAATACTCGTTCCTATGTTACGTTAATAATATATGTGTCAAAGATATAAATTGTGTATTTTTATTTTCGTATTTTTTAACTAGTTATTTTAATCAACTTGTATTATTTAATATCATTTTTCAATATATTATGCTACAAGTTAGTCTAAATGATTATATTATTATACTCTACTTGTACTGAATATAAGACAAATTTTTATGATTTCATTATGCGAACATATTCACAGTCTCTTTCAAAGAAATCGATTAAGTCAATTAAACGAATTTAAGGTAATCGTGCAATATCAGACTAAGTCATAGTCAACACTATTAGGGCAGATAGGCTGATAGCTTCGAGACATGACAAAGACGTATCTACGATCAGGGAGGAAGGATGAAATCCTTAGGTTTGCTTTTTGCTGAGGAGGGAAACATAGCCTCAAGAGTTGAAACTCTAAGATTTCTTTGGGAGAGCTGCAGGAGTTAGCTGCGTGAGCATAGGTCACTTAGTCACGGAAACGTCTGAAGAAAAAAAGCTGAGATTTATTTCCTCTTTCAGTGCCTAGCCGAGTTGCAGAGAGGTTTGCAGAAGTTTGACGACGCAAGAATGCTATAAGTTTGTAATACTGAGTTCTCCGCAATCGACAAGGCGTATTGGTACACAATTTGATGGGCCGATTTACGCTGAAAAGCCCTTATCGCGCTATTTCTCATACGGGCGCAAACCTGGAAATAATTTTTTACAGGTTAATTTCGCTTTATTCGCGTACTCGTTCCTTTTAATCTTGACCAGCAGTGTAGCAGCACGCGTACCGCGCGCGTGGAAAGTACTTATTGTTTCGCGTGCAATGAGATGACCAGACGAGAATTGATCGACAAAATAACAATTAAAAATTGTTTTCATTGCTGAAAGCGCTCGAATGCTCGATCTCCAACAGCCAATCGCAAGTCAAGCAACGACCTACTCAATATGGCCGTCCCCAAAAGCCAATATGGTTGCTTCCGAAGTTCTAGCTTTCTTTTATGAATGGCAAAACTCAAAGGCTAAGTGATTTCAAAATCTAGGTTACTATTTGTAAATACTTCAATATTATATCTTGTAAGTAACCAAATGTCTGTTACTCTTTTAATTTTTTCGCATCGTCATGAAATCATGCAAGTTCTGTATAAGATCGTATTAAAAAAAAATCAGATAAATTCAACTTGAACAAATTATAATAAATCGTTTACAAATAATCATTTCTGTAGTCTTAAGGCTATTTCTAATCATCAGATCATGATATTCTTTGATGTGACTATATGTATATTGTTAAAACAAATTATTTATCTTTTTTTCAATAATTATTTGACTAATAAATATATTTAGTCTTTTTTATTTAACTGTTTACTGTCGTGCAATCAATCGCTTATGTTCGCAATATGCACTATAGTTAATCAAAAGTATTTATAATAAAATGGATAATTTAATCGTTAATTTTTGCTTGCTTATGACGGTACCAAAATGGTAGGTTGGTTGTTTATAACCATAAATTCATGCCCTACAATAACATAATAGGTATAAAAAAGTATTCTTACATCTAGAAGCCAGTGAACTCGTTAATTTACATACTTGCATAGCCAGTATACCTATATATGAAGTTGGTTCTGACGTCACGCTCCTTATTTGGCAAGACAATCGATCGCCAGCAACAACATATATAGGCATAATGTTCAAATATTTTACTCCTTATCGTTGATTTTTCTATTCAGAAAGAATCGTACGCACGACAGGTCGCCGTATGCAGACGCTTCAGAAAGTAATGGTAGTAACTGCCAGCTTTCAGAAATCATTAGATGCACTCTTCGGTAAACATCGAGGTAAAAATTGCGGAGCTATAGTGTTTCGTAATAATGACTTTAGAAAGTCATAAATAACAAAAACTGCAGCACGGCAAGCTCATTCATCTCCCAGCGTGCCCGTCAAACTTTATCAGTATCTCGTCGCCTCGTTTGATCCATCGCGCCCTCCCTAATTTGCATACAAATTCCCCGCCCTCTCGACCACTCTTCCCCATCAAGTAGCTTCAATATTTAGGCAGCGGAGCCAAATTACGAGCGTCGTTCTCGATACATCAAATATTTGCCACGGACGCCGCCCGCGCAAGGCCGCATTTGGCTTGCCGTCAGTAGGGACAGAGAGAGGGATTAAAAGCACGGGGCGAAACACGCGCCCGAAGAAACGCAAAGTTGGTACGCGTCCGATGAACGAGTCCCGCGAGGAGGAAACGCAGCGCGGTTTGCAGATTGATGATTTACCGACGCGCGCGGCCAATCGGGGACTGCTGATTTAGGGTTAACGGCTCGCTGCGACCCGATGGAGATTTATCGCAACAATCCAACGTAGAAATTGATTTTAGCGCTCGTTATTCGCTCGGCGAAAACTTGATCGCCTGGAGAAAGCAAGAGAGAAAGAGAGAGAGAGAGAGAGAGAGAGAGAGAGAGAGAGAGAGAGAGAGAGAGAGAGAGAGAGAGAGACCGAGGTGTCACGACGGTTTTCAGCTTGCTCGGTGTAAATATTTGAGGCTACTGCTGCTACGCGTACACCGAAGCCTCGAGGGTGGCCTCGGCTGCACACGCTCGTTACTCGCTTGTATGCGGCCCACGGGTCCAAAACGGCAGGCACGGGAGAAGCCGAGAATTAGCTGTGTGCTGGGCTTCCTCGACGGAATCTAGGTCTTTTCGAAATGTCGCGCGTTCTTTCGCGGCTGATGAAATTCAAAGGCAAACTTTGCTCTTCGACGTATATCCGAATCAATTGTCTATACCGGCGAGAATCTCAAAGTGAGCCGAGCGAGAAGACGGAACGGGCTCGCGCGAGCGCGTTCATGCAAATATTAGCGCCGCGAGAGGGCAAATGCCGTGGGAGACTTCTTCACAATGCAACGGATTGGCTCGGTCGACTTGGGCTTTTACGAATAATTACGCGTCCCGGCCTCGGGGGAGGGGCGAGATTGCCGGTGTACGCGCGCGTCTCGTCAATGATTTGCCTTGCGAGTGCGATTCATAATGGAATTATTACGCAGAACGCTTTCCATTGCCATCGCGGCTGATTAACTATTTTTAATTGAACATTCACGCGGCCGCGTCCTTAATGAAATTGTTACTTTGTTGCGCGCAGCTCTCTCGCACTCTCGTAGTTGCGCGATTAATGCGAGGCAAACTTCAAAGTGCTTCGATGCTTTGCCGTTAGTTAAACTTCCGCGATGGCTATAGCCTCCCGCTGCCACTTATATTCGATAAATTTCAGCTATAGACTGCAAATCGATGCCGAACAACCTGTCAAAAAATTTCCGAGTTCACAACGGTAAATAACGAGAAACGTTCGCGCGCAAAAATGAAAAACAAACTTATTCTCGCGAAAAACAAAAAAATAAGAGAGAAATAAACACAAAAAGAAAGTTACTTTTTTATCTTCGCTCGACAGAGAAAAATAAAAAAGGTATCTCGAAAACTTACTTCACAAATTCACGCGAAAATCGCAAGGCTCGATAGCGCGGTTATTAATGGGGCTCTGATAAGCCGAGGGGAAAAAAGCGCAAAGGCGGCAGGCGGAGATCAAGACTAATAACACTTTGACAATCGCTTTGACACGCGTCCCAGCGCGGTCGCTAGTAATTATACGCACGGCATTGCTACACGCGTGAGTGTGAGAGAGAGAGAGAGAGAGAGAGAGGGCTCGGGGTATACACAGTAATCATTCGCGAGTAAGAGATAATTTGGCATTGATCAAACGTCGCCGACTGTGTTCCTGTCGTAAATTTGATTTTGGAGTTCGATGGCGTATCGCAGCGAGCTTTGACAGCTGTTCGAGGATCCGCCTCGCGCAAACGAAAAAAGAAAGCGCGAAAATCTGGAATCCGGTTTTTGTTCTCGTGGCTCGGGCTCGAACTTTTCTTTATAAAAAAAGAGAAGCTCCCGCCGCAGCTTTCACGCTTCGTCGTCCCGCGACGACTCTAAAAGAGAAACCAATAAAACCGAATCACGCGTCAGCTCGAGCCCTGCAATAAATAAAGTTGCGGCAATAAAACTAGCCGACCTCGCGCATTGTTTATTCGTCCAGCTCTGGAAGCAGTCACGTCGCGTTAAGGAAAATACGTCGGCAGGGGAAAAGGGGGCAGCGAATGTTTCTTTCATTGAGAGACGAGGACGCCGGCGTGCCTGCGCGACTATTTCGCCCGAGGAGCTCGCCCTCGTCGCCTTGCGACCTCGTTCCTCAGACGCCGGCCGCCGCTGGCGCGGGCCACTCAAACTTCGCTCTTCCGCCGCGACGACGCGAGTAGCGGCCCCCTTTGACGTCGTTCGCCGAGCGCGCCGCCACGAGTTGGGCAAACAATTGGGCCAAGTCAACGTCGCCGCTCGGAGATCGCGCTCGCGTGTTTTTCGCACCGGCGCGACGCGGCCTTTTCACGCTCGCTCTGCCCCTCGATCCTTCTCGCTTTCGCAGTCTCGAGATCGACATCCGCGAGAGATCGCCGCTGCCGGGCGCTCTGTACGCACTCGAGCGCTAATTTTCCGTTTTCTTTTCAACGACAACTTGCCACTCTGAGAACAACGCCAGTCGAACTTCTCCGTCTTCTGCGTCGTTTTAAGATAAAGCTTAGAGAGGGATGACTTATGTAAATTCCGACGTCTTCATTTCTCTCTTTTAATGAGTTTCCCCCGCTCGGGATTGCCGCTCATCAATAATTCAAATGGCTTCTCTCTCCGCGCGGGCCAATAAAAACGCTGGCAAATAGTAAATACAGAGTCGCGCGGCAAAATCAATCAGTTGGGATGCGGAGAAGTCGCCCTAGGGTAGAAAAGAAAATCGACCCTTTTCCTTCTTTTTTTTTTGTCTCCATTGTTCTCGCTCGAATGTTTGCTCAACGAGTTATACGAAGAAGAAATTCGCTGTCTAGAGCTTTAATTGAGTCTTCAAGCCGGTTGTGTGCAATTTTAGTTCGATTGTAAAGTGAAGCAGCAGATGAGGGTCGGTTAGTCTAGAGGTTGCGATTAAAAATTGAAGTGTCGCTCGAGCTGTTAATACTACAGCTATACGCGTGACTTTCACCTCAAACGACATACATTTCAAAGATTCCAGGTATTCGATACGAAGCTTATGCATAATTCGCGATAGGTGTCATGTATTTGCATCCGATGTAATTGTTGCTTCGCGCTCGACTTCTTTCGGTATCGGTTGCTACCTGGCAACGTACGACGAGTCTAATATGCCTCTGTCTCGTTTAATTTACATTGGATTGTCGGGCCAAATGACGATACTTCGGAGCTATCTTGGCTTCGCGTCCGAAATACAGTCTGCGTGCGAGCTAAAGCAAACAGCACAGCGATGAAATACGTTCGAAAAGGTGATGCATGCGCGCTTCCGAGCAGGGCATTTTTCCGGATCGTTGGCCTCGCTCACGGCCGCGCGGCGAGTGCCAGGAAAGCCTCGCAGTGCCCGAAATTTATCTGTCTGCCGCGGCCATTGAAATTTCGATAGTTGCCTCGGCCAGAGCACGAACATGAAGGCACGGCCTCTTAGAAACGAAATGAAACTCCGCCGACGCGAGATAGAGAAACAAAAGCGCGCGCGCGCGCACGCGGGGAGATTTAAGCGGCTAGGGGCGCCGGATAATAAAAAAAAAGGGCAAAAAAAGAAGAAGCACACAAGTTTCGCCGGCGCTTCGATTGTATCGCTCGCGCGCCGCGCGGTAATTACATTCTTGAGGCCGGAAATTCTTTTCACTGAATCGAAGCGTGCGAGAAGGGCTCGCCGAGAGCCTTCCAGCTGGATCGATTTAACGAAATCCGATTGTCTTGTTGCCATTTATTTATTTATTTATTTTTTTCGTTCTTTTTATCCCTCGACAGAGATAATGAAATTTGCGCCGGCGATAAATGCGGCCGACGACTGTCCCCGCCCCTCAAGATCAATTGTTAACTGCGTCGATCGGTTGGATCGCACGCGCGGCTCGAACCTTCGTTCGTGCGTTCCGCATCTCGATACGAAGAGAAAAAGCTCGTCCCTCGTCCGAATAAGCTATGACAAACGCGTGAAACGCGCGCACGAGCCTGCGTCCTTTTTATACGTCTGCGGAGAAAATCAAACCGTTGGCCCGCGTACAGCCACTCTTGCGACGTAAGCGACCAAGCAAAATGGAGTCATCGGAGACTCTTCTAAGTATAGCCGAGAGGAATCGCCCGGCCATCCAGAGCTATTGGTAGTCTCCTCTGCATCGTTCGAACACCACGGTTAAGGATTTTCATGTTACCGTCTCTGGTACGTCGATAATTTTCTTTGCTTGATAACAATTATACCGAAAGATAAGATATTAATAGGTTGCTCTCTGCAAGTGACTGAATAATAAAACGATAGATGGCACGCTGCGCGTGAAAACGCAAAATGAAGGAAGTCGTCACGATTGAACATAATAACAACAGCGGATTACCCTAAGAAAGCAAATTTCGAAGAAGCTATTACGAATTCCAAGTATTACAAGTACTGATCGCTTGCAACACGACCGTCCTATAATGAGCTCTTCTTTCGATCGGCAATGAAAGAAAAGTGGTAAACGCCCTATTGCTACACCACCAACAGCAGACCACTAACTTTTCATTAATTGAATTCGCGACGAGATAGAAACTGTTGGCAACATGGACATTCGCCCCTATGCCGTATCCTTCTCAGAGGGGCAGAGAGAAAGACACACACGAAGAGAGAAAAGCCATCAGGATAATCACGAAGCAGCAGCAGAGGTGGAATATTTTCGCTTTGAACCCCCTTCTGACTTCGCTTGGCCAAACAACACAAGCGGCAACTCGTTCTCTCCAATGTTTGCCAGTACAGCGAGAGACAGCAGCAGCGTGGAGAGTGAACGAGAGAAAGAGAGAGAGAGAGAGAGAGAGAGAGAGAGAGAGAGAGAGAGAGAGAGAGAGAGAGAGAGAGAGAGAGAGACAGAGGGCAAAAACGGAGGCTGAAAGAAAGGAACTGGGTGCATTACAAACAATTAA
The DNA here is from genome assembly GCF_024137745.1 of Phymastichus coffea. NCBI lineage: Eukaryota > Metazoa > Arthropoda > Insecta > Hymenoptera > Eulophidae > Phymastichus > Phymastichus coffea. The sequence goes on along the minus strand of NW_026707004.1, from coordinate 9,835 downwards.
CGGAGGACAAAGGAATGCGGGCGCTGCCAGCTGCTGGTTGGACAGACGCAAGTGTTAAAAAATTAGCAATCGCCAAACTGGCCCATCGCGTCGACGCTGTTTCGTTGACATTTTTCGGGTTAATTAACTTTCTCTTGTAATCGAATCAGCCAGCTGGAATATTTAGAAAACAAGGGATCGCGAGACACGAGACTTTCGGCAAACTAGCGCTCAAAGAAGAGCAAGCGACATTTCAGTGCGCTCAAACTCGACCTGGATTTTTTGCTTTTTTTCCTCCCCGAAAATCTCGCGCGACATTTGTCTTCGTACAGTTGCAGACAGAAGCGCTCGCTATCGAAACACAAATTTCGCCGCGGACGGAACGAAAGACTATATACGACTAAACGGGTCGGTAACAAGCCGCGAAGGTAAAGGCAATAAGAAACATCGGGAGCGGCTCGCTACGGGCGCGAGGAGCGAGTTTTCGTTGGCGGACAACTCCGATTTACGGGCGTCCGACGGTTTTGCCTCATAACTGCTTTCCTTCCGCCGTAACGCTCGCCCGCTTTTCTCGCACCGCGATTGACGACTTTGGTTGCGGCCTTTTACTCTTGCTCGCTCTGCTACAGCGCTCTTCGAGGCGAGCTTATCATGGGAGCGCGCGGCCGGAGTTTTGAATCGCAATGCTGTTTGTGCACGCAATAATCCAGTGGTTATTTCATTACTTTGTGCGCGTGTTCATTATTTTCCGTTAACTTCGTCGGGCTAGCGGCGGAAAATGCTATCTTCGTTAAATTCTTAAAAAGCTTCAAACTTGGCTCGATTGGGAAATAATGCCTTATTTTTGATAATTTTTAACCTTTACAGGAAAAGAGCCATTGTCGAGGAGGGCATTTGCAGTCTCGTTTCACTTGCGAAGTAAGAGTTCTAAATGGATAACCCACGAAACATCCATTCCATCCGAAATACCAAAAGCCAATGTCCAAACATATCGATATTTTTCTACTCAGCCATACTTTATTAATTTTCAATCGTATCCACGCACATGCGAGTGCATTAAAATGCAAACGATATTCAACGTGTACACTGATAAAGTGTAATTTCATAATTGATTTCCACAACTCGTTTGAGAAAAAGAAAACGCTGAATGGTAAAAAGGGCGGCGAGAACTCGGCAACGAGAGAGAGGGTAAATTCATCACTGGGAATCGAAATGGTCCGCAGCGGCGCATTTTGCCGCGAATGAAGCGCGCCGGTGGAGAACAAAATGTTCTTCTCCTACTCGCATATTAACCACTTGGCCGAGTTTTTCAACTCGGCGCGAATAGAACCAATACTCGGAGCTTTAATTGATTGGATTTGAAAGCTTGTAGACGCCATGAGAGACATGGAAAGTCCGTTCGAGTTTGTCTTTCGGGCGTTCGCGTGGAATATGCATATTTTCCCTGATCGCAAGTTGTTAGCAGGTCTTTTTATAAGCTCGCGGGAGCACTACTTTGATTATCCGTGTGACACCGTTTCTCGTCAAGCATCAAATGGATTTCGAGTGAATTAATCGGTCGCGATGAATTTGCTAACGTGCCTATCGATTTGCAAATCGTTTCGCATTAATTAGAAATTAACGCCAATTGGGGTAATTATAATTTATTGAAAATGCGAATATTCCGAGTGAAATATGGCAGTTTCAATTGCCACGAAACCATCAAATACAGCTAATACCATTCATTTGGTATAAAACTCGTTAAGAGCGCGGTAGAACAAAAGCAAGCAATATTTGAAGCGGGTATAGTGAGATGAAAAATTCGTTAACGACTCGCGGATAGAGAGGTCGACGAGTTCGCTCTTGAAAATTTGTCAAGGCTATTGAAGGACCACGTCGAGAGAGAGAGAGAGAGAGAGAGAGAGAAAGGGAGAAAATAATTCAGAGCCGTTGCCGCGGGGGACTATCGCTGAAACTTTTGCCTCTCTCTCTCTCGCTCTCTCTCTCTTTCGTTGCCTATATCATTCGCCAATTTCGCGCCCGAGCAAAGTCGTCGTCGAAAAGTTGGAATGATTTGCAAGAGAGCCGTGGATCCTTAATTCGAGACGACACTCGCAGAACAAAATCCAATCGTTCTTTTGTTCGACGAGCTCCCTCTCTCTCTTATCGTACATGCCAAAGTCGTAACCCAGATATTTCGCTCTCTCGAGCCTGCACTTTTGATCGAGAGCTCCTCGTTTGCTTTACGAGCGCGACTTTTCCGTTTCCATGCCGCACCGCGTCGGAAGGATTTGTCCTAGTTCCTTTCTTTTCCCGACGCTTTTTCTGGTATGCATAACTCCACTTTGGTAATTATTGGTTTGTTCAACAGATCAGTTTGTGCATTAAAGACTGTGTCAATTTCAAGCTTATTCCGAGTGCCAAGTAATGTTACATATATATTTATATAACACAGAAACTTAATTAAGTAACAATAATAATTAATTGCACTCATTAGACAGTGCTTGACTGACGAAAATCACAATCGAAAATAGAAGATTGATTAGGTTACAATAATCAATTGCACGTATCAGGCAGTTCTTTATTTACATCTGCGATGATATTAACTCGCTTGCAGATTGATATGCCATCTAATATAAATGCGTCGTATCAATATTAGACAGAATCTTATACATTGCCAAAATTGGTAAACTCAAACGAATGAAAAAGCCAGTTCTCGCATGTTTTATTAATTACCATTGAAAAACAAAGTCTTGTCCACGTTCAGCTGAGCAAAACAACGAGTAATCAATAACCATCTATTTTTATATTGCATCGTCGGCGGAGCCACGCGGTACATTGGCGCCACGTCACTTTTCATCAGAGGACGCGAAGAAACCGCAAACTCCGTGCGCGCAATCAAAGCACAAGATCGACTTACGCCTACTTACGCGCGAGGCTAAAGTTCCGACGCGCCTTGCTCTCTCTCCCTCTCTCGGCAGACTTATGGCCGCGAAAAAGTGAATATTTTTGCTTTGACGCGAATCCGCGAACCGCGCGAACTTCCAACGATTAAGCCGCGAAAGCCGAGCATAATTAATTTTTCAATTGGCCTCCGCGTGCGCGTTAATTTAACGCGTGTCTCTCGGCTGCAGCGCGGCCGCCGGCGAGCGTTACAGCACTTTCGCTCCCGGAACGACACGAGCTTTCCAACTTTGTTTTAGCCAAAAAGTTAAAACGTTAGCAAATGCAGGCGAACGACGATACACGTGTGTGTTTGACGGTAATGTACTGCGAGCTCGCCGGCGCGGCTTTAAATTTTGATATTGCAAGTACGCCTGATATAAATTCAAACGAGGATAAATTTCTGGCTTGTTTTTTTTCTTTTTTTCTGCCCCCCCACCCTTCGTCGTGTAAATCCCATTTGTCAGTGTCGCTGTTTAATTTCGACTTCGAGTGTGAATCGTCTGGAAAGTTAATTGAATGTTTATTCGAAAACAAGCATGGATAGCGTGACGATAATTTCGCGGGTGTTAACGTTCCCGACGGCTAGAGTCGTCCGAAGCAGGTGAAGACGAAGGGAGCGCGCAATCACACGGACGCTGTCCAGGCCGGAACGAAAATGCGCGTAAATAATTTTCCTATTAGACCCAGCTTCAACAGCGGAGGTGCAACTAACTAACCGTGTTTCATCCGGTAGACCGATCAGACAAAAGAAGCTCGATAATCTGGATTGGAAATCCAAACAGCCAGGCGTGATACGGGGACAGCGGGGGAGCGGTAATGAACTTGAAGGTAAAGGACACATCGGCTCCAATCCGAGCAGAGAGGATCATCGTGTCGGCGAGTTTAGGCTGATCCGGTTTTGCGCTAAGGATTAGGCGTAATAGGCTGCCGCTAGTTGCCCTCCGAGACGCTGCTCGCAAGCCTGAGCGAAATAGCTTGTGCTGCACTATCAAGGGACATTGCCTGCGGACTGCTAGGCCACTTGCTTCCGCGGATTACGCGCGACCTCGAGTAATCTACATTTCGACGCTTATTTTCGGTGCGAGAAAGATTACAAGAGTAAGAGAGAGAGAGAGAGAGAGAGAGAGAGAGAGAGAGAGAGAAACGTGGCACGCGAACAGCGCAAGAAAAGTAATTATCGCTCGGTTGTTCTTTTCTTTGGGATAATTCTCGAAGACATGGACAGACGTGAAACAATTCAAGCTTGCCTCCGAACGCGCCGTTTCCATTTTTTTTATTCCGAGCTCATTCAGTTACCGTTTGAATGAATGAACCTTGATCGCGCTGTATTTCGAAACAAGCTTATCGCGTTTTCAAAGTGAAAAAAAAAACATATCCGAACAAGAGGAAAAAAAGGCAACGTGGAAAAAAGAAACACAAACAAGTGAAAATTGTTGAAGTAGTATCGAAAATCCACTCGTTCTCATGCGCCAATAAAAATTCTACAAGAGAGAGAGCGAGAGAGAGAGAGAGAGAGAGAGAGAGAGAGAGAGAGAGAGAACTGAAGTAGCGACACAAAAGCGCCGGTGCTCCGCGGCACATATATATCCCCCAGTGGGGGTTAAAGCGCGTGTATAGCTAAAGCCACTCGAGAGCAATCATAATAGCCAGCGTGCGTCGCGCTTTGGATTTATTTCGCGGGCTATAATAATTCTCCCTCCCGCGAGAGGCGAGAGCAGGCTAAAACTCCCTCTCTCTCTCTCTCACGCGCGCGCGTATTTTGTGTAAACGTGCGAGCTGCTACTGCTGCATGAATAATCCCCGAGGTCTTTTTTTTCTACTATACCAGTGTTTTCTTTTTTTCGGGGACTGTGTGTTTAATGCCGGGCGCTGCAAACGAGATCGTCGCACGCACAATTCCCATGCAATGTTTACAACCCGTAATTATCATCTCTTTGTCGTCGCGCTCGTTTTTTTTCCTCCCAAACTTCGATTCGATATATGTAGGCGACGAACCGACGGCCGTGATTGCGACGAATCACTGATGCAAATATTTCGTAGCAAAAGTTTTTGTTTCCTTTTTGACTACTCGACGAGCGGCCGCTGATTTTGGTGATTGCAAACGTCACTAAATGACGTTGGGCCGCGTCGCTACTGATTTCGCGTTGATATTGAAAACGCCGTCGTTTCGCGCATTGTTTTCGGGAAATCACACGTGCTTTCAAAGTACGTTATGCCGCCCCTCCTCTGATGAAAGCATAAAAGAAGTCGAATAAAGGCTGGCCCCATGAACGTACATTGGAAGAAAATCGGAAAATAAAAATGGAGCAACTTCTCGAACGCCCTGGAGCATATAATAAATCGTGGAACGACGACGGTATAGTGGCCGAGACGAGTATAACGATTTAACGTCCATAGCAGGCGTCGTCGTCATCTCCGAGACGTCGTCGTCGTCGTCGTCGTCCGGATGAGGTATTACAATTGTCGAGGGTCAGCAGCTTCGAATAAATCCATATCTACTGAAATTGGCTTATCTTGCGTATACGTACGAAAACCCGGTCGGATTTCTACCTCGCGGAAAATTCAATCTTTGCTGTCTTCTCGAATGCGTACGGTTTTCTTTCTTTGCGAGAGCGAGGTGCATTACGAATGCATAGGGCTTTTTTTGGATGTCAAGCCATTTGGATCTGACGGTAGAAACTGTCTTTTTAGCTTGGGAAACTGCGCGCGTTTTCAAGACTGGTAGCTCTCGCCTCTGGACATTCGCGTAACAATTCGTGCGAGCTTCGAGGCTCATTCCAGCACTGTTTATATCAAATCTTGACGCTCGTCGACGTGGAGATTATCCTTTTTCAACAATATACAACGCTACGTGCAATTTCATAGGAAACTGCATACTTTGCGAGGCTTCGCTTTATTCTCATATTCTCATTGCCATCGACATTCGCCTCCTTTTTGCGCCGTAATACTCCAAGAACGTGTCGCAAAGGCTGTTATATGCTTCATCGTGATTCGCAATGTTACTTCAAAAATAAATGCTGCCGTGACACCGCGTAAACATTTACAGAAATGACACGGCTAAAAAGAATATTGAAACGTATTAGCTTTAAAACGCATCGACGTCCGTTTTTCCATTCTCCACGCACATAAAAGAGAAAATTATTATCCGCGCAGATGCGTGAATAATAAATCGCGCAAACAAAGATTAAAATTAAAACAAAATCTGCAAGTCTAATTTGCGGAGAGCTGAACGAGATTTCAGCTTGGCAATCAACGGGAGAAGTCGGAGCGACGTTTCCACGCACACGAGAAAAAATAGATAGAAAAGAGGATCAGAGGCAAGTCGCCCGCAGGAGCGTATGCGGGGCGATGAAAGGTTGCCGGAAAGAGCACCCTGAAGAATTAACGAGGGCACGCGAACGAGACGAACGAAAATTGATGTAGAAAATGCGCCAGGGCAAAATGGCGTAACGAAGTAATCCTCGGTCTTCGCGGGGCGGGTAATCAGGCGAAATTCAGCTTTTTTTATTCGGCCGTCTCGAGTGCAGCTTTTCGAACGTCGGCCAAGCAAGAGCTTTTCGACTCTCTCTCGCTGCCGGGTTTCGGAGCGAACGGCCATCGAATGCTAAATTATCGGCGGGCCGAGCTTCCGACTGTTTTGAGAGAGAGAGAGAGAGAGAGAAGAGAGAGAGAGAGAGAGAGAGAGAGAGAGAGAGAGAGAGAGAGAGCTCGTAAGGAAGCGCGCTCGGCAAAGCGCCCTGCAAGTTTGGCCGCGGGCCGCGTTTTACGAAGGGGTCGAGAGTCTCCGGGATCGATACCGGCCGGGGCCGCTGTGCAGCATCGGCGAAGCCCTCCGCGCAAAGTCAAGTGCACGGCGCGTCGTGGGTCGCGAGCGCGGCAGCGCCGGCAGACAACGCGCTGTACACGCGCGCGCACGAGGGCGCGGGAGAGCGAGCTGCGGCTAACCGGTCGTTTCAAAGGCTGCGGTTTCCGCCTCAGCTGTCGCGCGCTGCACGCTCTCGCTCGCCGATTTTACGAACTGTGTCAGCGGCGTGGCGCGATAGTCGCCCGCCTCTCGGCGCGAGAGCTTCGGAAAATTGGCCGCCGAGCCCCGGCACGCCTTTTAATGAAAGTTTGTAATATGCCCGACGTCAGAGGGCGTTTTGCCCGGAAGGTCGACGATTGGCGAGTGAGTTGCGACCGACGTCTTTGTTCGCGCGCAATCGTACATGCATACACACGCATATCTCTCGGCGGGAAACTTTGTTTGCCGAGATGCTAATGGGCTAATGACTTAACTTGTGCGACTTTCTGTTCCGAGCGACACAGTCGGTATTAACTAAATAGATTATCATGTAGTGATTATTATTACGCCCCCCCCTTCTCTCTCTCGCATTTTATTAGCTGGAAAATGTTATTCCATTGTCAATTACTTCCCTTACTGCGCGTCGTTGCATCATCGTCGCGTGTCGTTAACTGCATTATAGATAAAAGACGAGTCAAAGAGAAGAACGAAGAAGCTTTCACCTGCGCGAGGATCTCAGTGTAAAGTTAATATTCCCGTCGCTTTGACGACTGTTCATTGAGTTAACGATACAATGAAAGATACATGAAACTTGCACAAAGACTAAACCCGAAGCACGACAATATTACGAAACAAAGATGAAACGAAACGAAAGAAGAGCGATAAAAATGTTGAGCTGTATAGAGTTGAACGCGGGCACTTATTAGAGGGACAGTTGGCGCGGCTCGAAATGAAAGAATACTTGTTGCGCGTCCGCTTGAGGGACGAGGATCGCGACCGGAGGCGACCGGCAAAACTTTTGATTAATTGCCGAAAGCGCGAGTGAAAGACGCCAAGACCGCGAGCGAGCAGACCTCGAAAAAAAAAAGAGCTGCACAAGCTTTGCCGCTAATCCTCGCGAAAATCCTATCGCGTATCACTTTCACCGTGTAATCTCCGCGCCGTGGCCGCGAGAAAGAAAAGGGGAAAACAATTTGGCCGCGCTCATCTTCATATCGAATGACGCCGCTGCCACCCGCGCGCCACGGCATTAAGAGCTTAAAGCCTCTCTCTTTCGCGCGCGCGCTGCGAGTTCTAATTACGCGCAAGGGACTCGGTCATTAGTATGAATAAGTAAGCCGAGGCGCGCGAACGCCCGAGGAATTAAACTCTTTTAATTAAGCAGCCTTTTTACCGGGAATTCAAATTGCCTGATTTTACCGAAGCTTTTCCTTGCTTTTCCCGGAGGCCTAACGGTTAAGACGCTAACGTCGTCCTCTTGTCGCCGGAGATCTTTAAAGTCAAGTTTACTCGGTGCTTCGGACGAAGTGTCGTCGATTGTTTCGCCTTACTATAGTTACAGATGTTGAGACTTACGTGACGCCGGGCGAGCTTCTCTCGAGCTTACTTGTGGCACTTACCTGCAACAGAGGACGAATTATTAGACCGAGAAAAGCGTAATCTTTTTTTTCAATTTTTTTTTTCGGGGCAAAACGGGCAACGTGGCGACGATAATTTCAGTGGCCGTTACTTTTCCCGCGACCAAATCACAATTAGTCAAAATGACGCAATTTTTGGCGGGCCGACAACGGCGCCAAGAGATAATTCGCTCTCGTCCTTTGTCTTCCGTCCCTGGTCCCCTCCTAGCGCTGCGTGCGCGAACTTCCGCGCGGGGAGGCAGCTAAAAATGTCGACTATCTCGCACTCGCACTCGGGGAAAAAAATTCTCGCGTAATATATTTTCATTAACGAACAAAAAAACAGAAAAAAACAAAAATACGAAAAAAGATGTCCAGATTCGAAAGATAAGACGACGCGCACCTAATGAGCTACAATGGAACTACAACGAGTTTTTCTATTTCACGTAATATCGTCATCCCAATTCGAAATATAGATTGCCCGAACGAAGTCACGTACACAGACAGAGAGGAGCTAAACGAATTTCAAATCCTCAGGGCCCATAAAACGCTAATCAAAGCGTAACAGAGGAAAGTTTCATTGAGCTCGAGTAACGTTTATCCAGCACGACAAATAGGAAAGCAAAATGGGGAAAGAGAGGGTGGGAGGGAGGGAGGGAGGGAAGGAGAGCGAGCGAGATCAGTTGTACAGTACACGGTAATTTGAGTCCTTGCACTTGTACACGAGCGCTGATGCGAAACTCGATAGACCTCGTTCAGCTCTATCTCTCTATGCGTGTGCGTACATCTGTGACTTAATATTGCATTCCCCTTGATCTCCGGCTTCTCTTTTTTCGCGATCTTTCCTGTCTCCGAGGATGCAGTTTTGAAAATGCATTAGAAATCGTGGTTTTCCTTTTACTTTCGAGACTGACCATAACGAGGCGATAGTCAAAAGTATAGTAAAAGTACTCAAGTGCAGAGCGACGGTGACTGCGCCGTGGAAAATTCACGAAACATTTCAAAGCAAGCTAAATAAGCGAAAGAGGAAACAAAATCATCTCGAGGGACAGCCACGTACATAAAAAAAATCGCGAGTCGGAATCCGAGTGAAAAAGGTAAGCCGATACATCGTCTTGAAAGAAACAAAAAAGCCCGAGCGAAAGGAGATACGCGGGAGATAGACGTCGGAATATCGAGCTTATTACCGGAAGAGAGAGCTTGCATTATTATGCGGCGTTGCACGGAAAGAGATAGAGAGAGAGAGAGAAAGAGAGCATTGTTTTGTGACCCCACTAGAGAATCACTTTTAACAAGTGCTATCCTCCAAAAGCTTTTCAAAACTTCGGCTAACTTTTTTTTACTTGGGATGGAGGAGGCAAAAGTTTGCATCTAACGAAAATGAGAAGTACCACGAGGGGATCTGAAATTTTTTATGAATTTTTCAAGCTAAGAGTGTAGTTATAAGGAGACTGAACTTTGTTCGTTAATTTTGGAATTGAGGTTATTTTGCTTCTTAAAAGAGAAAGCCTTATAACGGCAATTCCTTAAA